>NW_006159700.1:3621427-3673547 GCF_000334495.1 Tupaia belangeri chinensis
TGGCAAAGGGAAGAAACATTTAACAGACAACAAAATGTAAAGTTATCTGTTTAAAAAAATCTGTAACTTTTAAATAATTATTTAATTTTATTATTATTACTTAAAAAATGTTTATAGGGTATGTGTGCTCATGAGAGAGAGAGAGAGAGAAAGAGGGAAAGTGAGAAAGCAAGCTGCCAGTTCTGGGACTTGAACCATGGTTAGCCATGTGAGAATCCAGCACCTTAACCGCCATGCCACCTGCTGGCCTCAAGATATGTAAGTTTTGCTTTTTGAAAATAAAAATTTTAAAAATGTTACAAAGAAGCCTTACATTGGTGATTAATCACCATCAGTCTTTCAATGTCTTTCTCTGATAGATACACTCAACAAGACTCATACAATTTCATCAACTTTATGTTGCAATTTCCTAAACCTTATCAAATGCCTGAGGTATTGTATTCAGACACATTTCCCTAGATGTGCTCTATCTCAGTTCACCCTTGGGGATAATAATTACTACTGCACCACCGCAGCATGCCAAGGGTGTTCTATACTCTATCACCAACCACCAGTAGGAACTTAAAAATTCCATTGAATTACTTTCTCGTACCACTTCTGGCTGTAATGCTTTAGTTTGGATTTCATAAGAGACCGTCTCAAAGCAGAAATTTATATATAGGAAATGTACTGGCAAGGGTTCCTTAGAAGTTACACTTGTGAAGGAATGAATAAAAGAAGTAGGGTTTGTCAGGGGAGAAATTGAACCATGTTGCAATTGCAACAGTCAGTTCCACAGAACTGTAGATTTGGGGTGGCTTTCTAGATTTATCTTGAATAGGGATTACTCTTTCCTATCCTTGCATTGATCAGTGAAGGGGCACAATCTTGGGAGAGCTAACTCCCTTTTGCTTAGGGCAGTTCCTGAAAGAGTCTCATGTGTGAATTATCAGTAGTAGACACTTCCAGCTGACAGAACTGAATACTTTAGAATGAATATTACAAGGGATCTGGGTGACACCAATAGAATTCACTACAACTTAATTTCTGCATATGTTTTACTTATCTTTTGCTTATATATATTTTTTAACAAGAACTACATTCTACCTGAGTCAATTTTGCTGTTAAGAATGCTGCAGAGTTGAAGTTTTTCTGTCTTCGAGCTCATATGATAGGTGATACATTAAAGTAAAAAGAATATTTTATTTTATTGCCAGAGGACAAATGCACTTGCAAGAGAGAGAAAGAGAGTAAAAGAGGAAGCACCTGCTAATGGGGTGTGGTCACATTACCACAATCCTTTTCTCCATTTCTCTATTCTATAAGGATTTGGGGTACACATGCATACATATGTTTTTAAGGACACCAGAGCTGGGATTCAAATCACCTTAACTGTTGCACTGTGGGCCTGGCCCAACAGAATCATATACATATGATTTTTTGAGAGAGATTTTTGCTACAGAGAGTGTGTGTTCACCAGAGAGACAGCAAGAAATCAACCATGGGGAGGATGGCCACACAACAATTCATTCTATCCATTTTCCTCTCAGGATTTTGGGCACACATGCACACTTACATGGAATGAGTTTTAAGTTGCTTGGTCTGGGACTCAAACCACAACTGACTCTGTGGGAGTCCAGCACCTCAACCACTGTCACCTGCTGGCCCCAGATTCATATTTTAATCAGTTTTATCAATCTTGATTTTTTTATTTCTTATGGCTATAGAATATATGTGCTTATTACTATATCAACTTTCTATAAATGTGTATTTTTATTGCTATGACCTCAGTAACAGTTATCAGTTAACTTTAAAATATATTCTTCAATTTTCAGCATAGAAGGTGTTTTAGAGCAAGTAAGTGGTAGTTTCTACAGAAATACTTATCCTATAATCTTATCCTATTATGTTTTTTTTTTTTTCTTCTAATTAGGGACAACGAGGTGCACATGGCATGCCTGGAAAACCTGGGCCAATGGTGAGTTGTATTACTTCTGTATTCATTCTTTCATTTTTCCTTCATTCTTCCATTGGTACTTTCATAAACATTCACAGATCATCCACTTTGTTTCAGATACTTGGAATAAAAAGATGATAGAGACGAAGTACTTGTTTTGAAAACTGCACTATCAAGGGACAGGGATATATTAATTAATATTGTTGCATAATACTTTTGTTAACTGCTGTAATATAGAATACAACCTGAAGTATAGAGACAAGGAGAATGAAGTATCTAAGCCTACAGTGGAAGAAGGTTATAAAAGAAGACTTAAAAAATTAGTAACTTTCAAGCCAAATCTTGAAACATAAGTATATAAAATGGCCAAGAGTATAGCATGGTTCACATGATGAAGAGATGAAAAAACATGGTAAACTCTGAGAAATGCTGGAGGGATTAAATTGGATTTGGGGGCAGGCACAAGATCATAAAGGGTTATGTTTATCATGTTAAAGGATTTATCTTTTACTTATAGTAATTGATGATAGCACGCATAATGGAACTTTACATTTAGGAGCATCGTAACCAGAAACATCTGCTGGTAATGTGGAAGATAAGATGATGATGGAAGGTTCAGGTTGAATGCCATTGGCATAATCTCAAAATAGAAATTATAGAGATGTGAAATAAAGTTGTTACAGTGCTAGAAGAAGCAGGCAGCAAAGAAATGAGCTAAGAAATTCTAATGGCCATGGCTCAATAATTTATTGATTTAAAGATTTTTGGTGGATGATGTAATACATCTGAAATTGGAAATGTGGAAAAAGGAACAAGCTATTGTTTACTGGTTTGGGCTTAGTGTGAGAAGTAATAAGTTCAACTTTGTGAGTGGATATGTGAGAATGGAGCTCAAGACAGAGGTTTAAACTGCAAATGTAAACTTGTGAATTGTTAACACATAGGCAGTGGGTAAAGCTACAGGAGTGTAAGCAACATGGAGTGAGAAATGAGGTCCCAGGGTGTGCCAGTATTTTGTCCACTGCTTCTAATGCCTAGTATCGATAATGCTATTGTATTTTGCTCAGTCTTGCACTATTTCACGTTACCCTCTGTAATTTTGGAACTTTAACTTGCATTTAAAAATTGAAAATCTGGGACAAGCAGTTAGCATAATGGCTATGCCGCTGAACTCCCATGTAGCTGACTGCAGTTTGAGTCCCAGACCCGGTGGCTTAAATTCACACTGGGTGTATGTGCGTACATGCCCAAGATCCCAAGAGGAGAATGGAGAAGGGATTGCGGCATGGCCATTCCCCCTGGGAGGGTAATTTCTCACTTTCTATCTCTCTGCCTCTCTCTGTCTTTCTGGTGAGCACATACGCCCCATAGCAAAAAGCTCTCAAAAAAAACAATTGAAAATCTGAACATTTATTAAGCTATTGATAATAAATTATAAGCAAAGGTAAAATTTTGTAACTTGGCAAATTTCTTACACACTATGCACCTTTTGTCTCTCTTCCTTGCTTGCCATAGTTCTCCAATATGTATAGCTTTAATTGCTACTCACTGCTAAAGTACTTAGAGCATAACAGAATCCTCAGGGACCTGTGGGGATGAGGTAGATTGCAGTTGTAACAGTGGCATGGATGTAAGTCTCTATGTTTATTTTGTTAAGGATACCTGTAAACAAGAAAGACAAATAATAAACAAGAAGACAAAACTAAAGTCATTTTTAAAAATAGCCTAAAATATAAGATTATCTTATGAACTATAAAGCAATTGGTGCATATATGCGCTTTCTCCTTCAAATTAAGCAACATTGATAGGGATGCCTTGATTTTCAAAAAGAAGATATAATGACATCAAGATGAAATTGTTTCATATATGATTAAGACTACTAATAAAATGTGCATACTAATAGTGTAGGCAATATGTAATGCCATTGTTACTTAAGAAAATAGTGATTTTCAGCTTCAGCTGTACATTAGAATTACTGGGGGACTTTAAAGAGAAATTAGTGCCCAAATTAACTGAATTATAACAGTGGACAAAGAAATCTGTATTTTTTTAAAGCTCTACAGGTGACTCTACAGGGTTATCCAGGTCAATAATCATTGCACTAAACCAAAAGAAGGGTTTTATAAGTACACGAATGTTTTTTCATTAAGTGTTTTCCATTGCTGCATTTTCTCATAAGAATTTTGTAGCAATTGAACATAAAATTTTTACTATAAATGCTCCTAACTAAATAGTCCATGGAACAATGGTGTCTTGTTGAAAAAAACAAAACTGAGTCAAGCTCCATAAATTGGACCAATAAAGGAACAGGGAAAGAAAGTATTACAAGAAAAAGAAAGAGATGTAGAGAATATTCATAAACAACATGGGCCAATATCAAAGGAGTATAAAGATATTTAAAGCTTTTAGTTTTTCCCATATGTCAAAAGTAGACACGAACTATAAGCATGAAAAAATTTGTCCCAAGGATCTTTTCACCCCTGTTATTCATAAGAAAAAAAAAAACCAAGATATAGGATGAGAAAATCATTAAGTTTTGAAAGGGCTTTTATTATATCCATTCAAAACTGATGGAATTAAAATTCATTCTTTGAACCTATTCTAGAACAGAATGTCTTCTTCATTTGGATAGTGATCCTAATGTGAGCCTAAAAAAAAGAAAAAAAAATGGGACCAGCAGTTAGCATAATGTCTATGTCGCTGGACTCCCACATAGTCGACCGTGGTTCGCGTCCCAGACCCGGTGGCATGGAACTCATGCCAGGCGTGTGTGCGTGTGTGCCCAGGATCTCAAGAGGAGACTGGAGGAGAAGGGATTGCGGCGTGGCCATCTCCCCTGGGAGGTGATTTCTTGCTTTCTGTCTCTCTGTCTCTCTCTGTCTGGCGAGCGCACGTGCCCTATAGCAAAAACCTCTCAAAAAAAAAATACTCCAAATTATCTGGATGATTCTTAAAAATCATTTTTATAGAATGAAGTGCTAGGTTTTGGTACAAAACATAATCTTCTAAAAATTATCTTTATTACTTGATTAGCACAAAGTACATCTCTCAAGAGGCAATTGTTTCAAATAGTTTTTTCATTTGTCACTGTTTTAATCATGTATGCTACAATTGGGAAAACCATTGATCATGTTCAATATTATTGGACATGTCTTTTAACTCTACTTTAGATAAATGTTGGTAGGTATTTGTTATAAAATTACATTGTGGTCTTTTTATTTTAAAGTACAAAGAAAATTATTCCTATATTATGGGTCAAAATGTGAATGTTGTCAAAGAATAAAAATTGCCTAATAAGATATTAATTAAATACAAGTCTGATTACTTTTCTGGTTTCTTTTTATAGGGTCCTCTTGGGCTAGCTGGCTCCCCTGGTTTTCCAGGAAATCCTGGAATGAAGGTAAGATGTTAATATATTCAACCCTATTTGATCACATGTGTCCCAAAGTGAAGGCGGACATTTCATTAATGGATGAATATGGAAGTTAATCTTAACTAAGGAAAGAACCTATATTCATTGTCCAGTATGATAGAGGAAAAAGAAACTGAAAAAAAATTTATATATAATATGTAATTAAAGAAAAATTACTTATAATCATACAGTTGTTAATATCAAATGATTTATTGTGTTGGGACACTAATATCAGACAATGGAAATAGCCACTAGGAATAATAACTTTAAACTGAATTAGAATTGGTTGCTGGATAGAATGCCTGAGAGTAATGAACAGCAGATTGTTTTAAACAATAGGCTATTAAAATAAATGAGATGAATTAGATGTGGAAAGGCTGTTTTCTCTCACAGGGCTAGTCATCAATTTGTCTTCCCCACCTCCATTTTACATAGCCATTAAAGGAATGGGCAGAGAGGACATTTGGCTCTCCACGTGGGAATGGATTAAAGTCCTCTGCTGGGATGACTTACATTTGTAGTGACTCACAATTTGTTATTTCTTTCAGTACTTTGGGATAAATTCAAAAATTATAGTAGTAGGATATTAAGATTAAGTTAGCCAAATCAGTGAATCATTCAGAATAGTTATCACATTTTAAGCAACACAACATAATTGATTACCTCTCTCACCCAGTTTCTCTTTGGCAATAGTTTTCTTCATTCTGTAGAAGAGATTTACTCACAGGATTCTACTGTATAATAAACTGTTATTGCTAGTGAAGTCTTGACTTGATGCCACTGTAAGAGCAGAATCTCCTTCTGTTAATTCAGTCGTAGGCTTTGAGTGTTATCTCTGTATTGCCTTGTTTTCTCATGGGATTTTGTCAAGGATTGAATGAGATAATACATGTAAATCCTTAGCATAATGCGTAATGCAGAGCATAGCCTTAATATAGGTCCATGCTTACTAGTAGGGCTAATCAAATTGGATTTAAATCTAGAAACCAATAAAAAAATGAAAACTGCTTCTAACTAACCTCTTGAAATGCCCTGAAATGTGAGCTTCATTAAGTCAAATTATCCCTCAGGCTCTCTTTAAACTCCATGCCACAGGAAAGAGACTACTTTAAAATAATATCTTCAGTCATGTCACAAATCAATGCCTTCTTTCACTGAGAACTCACTGTGAACTTAGAGGGTGGGACCTTATTTGGTTCCTCTGTGAATCCAATCTGCTCCTTGACATTCTCAACTTATTAGCAAGGGAATCTGGCCCCCACTGCTCTACGCAACATGATCAAAACATGCAGAATCTCTTTCCTCTTTGTGTGATCAAAACACAATCAAAACATGCAAAATCTCTTCCCTCTTTGAGTGAGTTCATGTTCTCCCAATTGAGCTCTTGCAAGGCAAATGAGGTAACACTCAAAGCCTAGGACTATGAATTAATAGAAGGGAATTAAGCTCTTGCAGTGGCATCTAGTCAAGACTTCACTAGTAATAACCATTTATACAACTGTTCACTCTACATATTTTCCTTTCCTTTTGGGTTTTAGCAGTAATGATTGTTGACTATTGAAAAATACTTCATAAAAATTAAACATCAAGTGAAACTATTTCTCTCAGAAATTTTTTCCTGGGCCTCACCTCCTACCATCTCACTATAAAATTACTGAATCTTTGTTTTTGGCTAGGATTCTGTTATAACCTGTAAACTTTGGCCATACTCTCTGGAGAAAGATACACTTCTACATCCAATTTATTACATTTCAATGAAAGGATTTAATGTTTTATTGATATTTTTGTTTATTTTTATTGTAATTTCTGGTTTAAATAAAATCATTGAGTATATTTATGGAATATTGTATGGTTTTTAAAAGCACATATACAGTATGTAGTAATTGAATCAAGGATATAAGCATATCATCTTCTATATTTTAAAAATTATTTATTTATTTAATTATTTAATTTATTTTTTAAATACATTCAATCGTATTATTTAGCTTACAAAGTGAACATTTCTATATGTGAACATTTCTCCCCAGTCCAGTTGATCAAAATATCTTCAAGTGATAACACCACACCTCCCCATCCTGTCAATGCTCTGCCTCCATATACCTCCTCCAAATGTCTTTCATTAGGCCCCACTCCTCCACGCACAACACATCTGGCACTCACACCCATCTCTTGTGTTGGTACAACTTTTAGTCAATCAGTTTCAGTCATAGAGTGCAAACTCTCGGTATATATTAAGTGGGGACATACAATGTCTCTCCTTCATAGCCCGGCTTGCTTCAATCAACAGTAAATCTTCCATATTCTTCCATAAGCTAGGGTTTTGCTGGGTTTTATAGTCATCTTCTACTTTAACATTACAGTATGTTATGTACATTTGATATTCCTTCAACTCACTTTTTTCCTGGGGTAGTATTTATTGAATTGTCAATGACATTTTCTATTCTGCTATCATACACTACTCTATAACCTATTCCAACTTGATATCGATGAACCTCCTAAGGCTTTGAATTTTAGTTTTCTATGTCCTACTAAGATCCCCATAGCTACAGAATATGCTTAGGTAAAGTCTAGGAACCAAGTTAAGTTTGAATTTCAGATAAACAAAACATGAAGTTTTAGTATAAGTACAGGACTTAAAACTTTCATGAAGAAATGGAATTAAAGTGTAAGTTTATTTTGGTGCAATTTTTTTCAAATTCATATACAGTTTTTTTGTTTTGTTTTGTTTTTATAAACACATTTTTCCATGAAATTTTTGAAGATCCCTTGTATGACCCAAATGTTACATGAGGCAAACTTACATATTACATATGAAAATTATTTAATTGAATCATTGCTTACACACAGCATTTTATTTTTTATTTGCTTATGGATTACTTCTTTTGGGTTGAAATAAAGGTAATTATTAGTTACTCTAATCACTTTGTCCTGCTCTTCATGCAGTCTCTCTCTCTCTTTTTTAAAAAATATTTTTAGTTGATAGAGAGTATGTGTACTTGTGAGAGAGAGAGAGAAAGAGAGAGAGAAAAGAAGCACACTTAAATAGGGCATGGTCACACCACATTCTTCTCCTACATTTTTCTATTCTGTTGGGATATTGGGCAGATATGCACATGTGCCTGGCATGTTTTCCAAGCCGTTGCGCTGGCACGCAAACTGTGGTTGATCATGCGGGATCTGTCTTCCTTAATCACTAGTTATTAGGCCAGCTCATCTTTTTTCTATTTTTAAAATTATTTTTAATACATTCAAACACTGTATATCATTACACCTTGTAAATTGAATTTTCCCAGCATAAATACACTGTATATTAGTCCAGTTAAAGATATTATCATATACATCATCAACAGATAATTTTCCATTTTTGTGTTCCTTAAATGTTTGCTTCTTTCTTTTTCCCATTGATTCCCTTTCTCTCACCCTCCCCCATTTCCCATCCTCCTACATTGTCTCTGGTATCTTCAGTTCGCCATGCTTTTATATCTTGCAATATTTCAGTTTCTGCCATAGAGTGAAGACATTTGATATGTATTAAGTTATACAGTGCCTCTCTTTCATAGTCTGGCTTGCTTCATTTAACAGTAAATCTTCCTTATTTGTCTACTTTCTATCAATTGCCAGGGTCTCATTTTTTAAGGCTGAGTAGTATTTCATAGTATATATGTGCCACACTTTTTCAGTCCATTCATTTGTATATGAACATTTGGATTGGTTCCATGTCTTAGCAATTGTGAATAATGCCGCAATCAACATGGATGTGCAAGTACGTTTCCAACTAAGTGTATTCCTATCCTTTGGGTAGACACCTGGGAGTAGAATTGCTGAATCATAAGGTAGTTCTATTTGTAGGTTTTTGAGAAACCCCTATATTGTTCTCCACAGTGGCTGTACTAGTTTAAATTCCCGTCAATAGTGTAGGAGAGTTCTCTTTTCACTACAGCCTCACCAGCACTTATCATTAAAAAAAAATTTTTTTTTAATCTTAGCCATTTCTGACTGGGGTTAGGTGGTATCTCATTGTGGTTTGGGTTTGCATCTTTCTTATGATAAAGGATGTTGAGAATTTTTTTTAGGTGTTTCTGACTCTTTGTACATCATTTTTCAATATTCTTTAATTTTTATCGAAAGAAGTGCTTTTTAAAAACAATGATGGATTTTATTTTTATATTGCCTAAAGTTGTCAAGTTCATTAGATATGTGCAGTCTAAAATGTTTTCTACTTCATTGAATAATTGGTTTTCTTCAGGTCAATTAAATTTAATTTTTAAAATTAAATCATATCTTATATTTTGAAATGTGATTTCTATGTTGCTTTTATAGCAAAGATTCAATTTCTTGTACTGTAAGACGAAATTCTAAATAACCTTCTTAAAATGAGTCTCACACATTTTACAGACTATTTTCTGAAATCTGCCACACATTTAGCCGATACCAGGTTATTCTGGAGATATTAGGACATAATTTAATTTGTCCTCTGAGAACCTCCAAGCTTTAATCATATTGTGCCTTCATTCTGACTTGACATGTCTTGGTTCCTACTGAAGAGGAACAATTCCTGCAAGCACAGTGTATCTGTTCAAATTTCTTCTTTTGTCCACTTTGTGATGTTTTAAGAGTCTGAATGTACTTTTGTATAAAATAACTGAACATTATTTTCACAGAAGTAGTTTGAAATACCTGAATTCTTAACTAAAACCATATTAAAAACAAACTATGCAGGAATAAGAATATCTACTCTTATTCTCTGAGTAACTTGGTGCCTGGTGAGGATTCTTTCTAATTTTTCATTATGAATCTAGATTATGTTAAATATTAAATATTAAAAAATTAAAGTTATGTTTAATATTAGCTCTGTAATCAGTGAAATAATATAATCGATGTAAAAAAATCCAGATTTTGTGGAGATTCAGAGCAGGAGGAGGAGGAACCTGAACTGACCTTAGTGGATAAATAACTAGAGATAGGAATATGGAGCAATATTTCTAGTGTAGAGACCTCCAGCATCATTACATAAGAAGGGATGGAAAAGTGAGTCCACTCTTTAATCCAGGCTAGGCACACATGCCTGATAAACCCTTTTGTGCTGTTGTCCTCTTTAGATATTTGGGTTCAAATTGTAAAACTCCAACTAAGCCATCAGCTTTGTACTACACCACTTCTTATATTATCTTAAACTAACATATTTCTTTGTACCCTTTAGGGAGAAGCTGGTCCTACTGGGGCACGAGGCCCTGAAGGTCCTCAGGGACAAAGAGGTGAAACTGGGCCTCCAGGTCCAGTTGGCTCTCAAGGCCTTCCTGTAAGTTCCAAGCATATCTAAGAACTACCCTAGAAAAGCAGGCCATTTTTTATAACATCAGAAAAAAGTCCAACCAATTTTCATATATGAGGAAATTTTAAATTATTTATGGAAGGGTAGAATTAAAGCAAAAGTTTGTTTTTGTAAAAAATAAGTAAACAATATTAAAATCCATGCATAGTTTTCTTATAATATACATTTTTTCAGGAACTTTCTGAAGATCCCTTGTATGTATTCTCTTTGAATTCCGAATAAGTATTTAAACCCATAAAAAAACCCACACACGTTTCTCTTGTCAACTCTGCAAGTTTTGCTTATTTTGTGGAAAAAAAGGAATCAATCTTAAAAATGATTTTTATGATAGTGTTCTGTTTTCTTTTTATCATTCTACTTTTTCTGCTTCCTTTTGGAGCTGGGTGGACAGTTGAATACCACCCCATATGTGTTTAGATTTATCTTAATATTTCATAAACATTTAATGTACTTTTAGGGCGCAATAGGAACTGATGGTACGCCTGGTGCCAAAGGCCCAACGGTGAGTAGTTGCATTTATGCCATGCAGAGTTTAAATGTGCATGGTCCTTCGGACATTGCTCCTAAACTCCTACTGAGGTATCTTCTTATCATGTCACTCTTGCTATCTGACAGGGCTCGCAGGGTACCTCTGGTCCTCCTGGCTCAGCAGGGCCTCCTGGATCTCCTGGACCTCAGGGTAGCACTGGACCTCAGGGAATTCGAGGCCAACCGGTAATGTCATTTGAAACCAACTAAAGGTGCCAAGAGAAGTAATATATAATGTAATCAATAAAACATAATGTAACGTATCCAAATGAGAGAAATTAAGATAGGAATCTTTTTAAAGTTAAAGCTAAATGTTAATGTATACTTTAAATGCTTAAATCTTAAGTGGAACATTATTATAGTAGGTTAAATTTTAGTGCACTTTTATTAAAATAATAAGGCCATACCTTTATGGTCCACTTAACAGAATTTTATGAATAATTGAATAATAAATGTTATAGAATTTTTAAAAATTTGCCAGTGGTCATGTGTGCTTGCCAGAAAGAGAGAGACAGAAAGTGAGAAAGCAATCCTCACGAGGCATGGTTATGCTGCAACCTCTTCTCCATTTCCTCTCCTTTTGGGATTTTGGGCACACATATGCCGGGCTTGTGTCTCAAGATGCTTGGGTTGGACACTCTAAATGCAGTCTGCCATGTAGGGTACAGGCTCTTTAAACACTAGGCCAAGGGAATGGCCCATATGAAAATATATTTTTATTAATTTTATCTATTTCTTTATTTACATTTTCTTATACATTCAATCGCATCATTTAGCTTACGAAATGAACATTTCAATATGTGAACATTTCTCCCTGGTCCAGTTGATCAAAATATGTTTTAAGCCAGTGTAAGGAGATATTAAGGCTTAATAATTTTTAAAAGAATTATTTTCTCTATTATTACTAACATTATTAATTTAACCAGAAAAAGAGAGAGAGAGAGAGAGAGAGAGAGAGAGAGAGAGAGAAAGAAAGAGAGAAAGAAAGAGAGAAAGAAAGAAAAAAAAGGGTAAAGCGAGAAAACAAACCAACAGATCCAGAATTTGAACAATGGTTGACCATGTGGGAGTTCAGTGCCTAAACCACTATACCACCTGCTGATGTAATAAATTTTTATAATGAAGATTTGGCTAAAAATAGATTGAACTGCTTATTTCATGATAGTTATTCTGTAGAGTAATTTTAAAATATTGCTCATACCTGAATGAGTTTTTTTATCTCATAGAAATCATTTATTGAGTAAAATATTAGTGCATAAGAAATGACTTTTAGCTTGATATATAAAAATAAAAACTTTCTTATCCACTAATACTTTAAGCAGTATTTTTAGATTCTTCTCCAAGCAATGTAGTCATGCTGATAAAATCCTTGGTTAAGTGCTGGTGACAGATTTATTAAAACATGAGTGTTACTGATATATCATATTTGATTTTACCATATTCTGAATAAAACAACCTCATTAGTTCAAATGACTTCATAAAAATCATACATATCCTACAAGACTTGCAAAATTTAAAAATTATATGGTAATACAGATTTAATACAAACTCAGTTGCAGAGTATTTTTAAGGCCTATTTATTGTGATTTATTTAGCTCATTTGACTGGCTAAGTGTTCTGGTTATTAAAACTGTTGATATCTGTATTTTAGGGTGATCCAGGAGTTCCAGGTTTTAAAGGAGAAGCTGGCCCAAAAGGGGAACCAGTAAGGCTTCCTTTTTTTTTTTTTCTATAAGAGAAGTATAACATTATACAGCTTAAAATGCTCACATGCTTAAAATAATGAGTTATAACATCTTGGGATGAAAATAGTTTATATAATATACTTGATATATAATTTGTGATGACTTTAACTGAATCTTATGACTATATCTCATCTGTTAAAAGGCTCTTTTTTGGTAACCATCTGTCTGTTTCTAATAGGGGCCACATGGTATTCAGGGTCCAATAGGCCCACCTGGAGAAGAAGGCAAAAGAGGTCCCCGAGGTGACCCAGGAACAGTTGGTCCTCCAGGTCCAGTGGGGGAAAGGGTAATATTTGAATAGTAAAATATATTTGTAGAGTTGTGGGGGAATTAAATGAGTAAGTTTTAGGAGCAATTAAGAGAAATGCTTTTGGGCACCTTGCCTGATTCATTCTTTGCTAATTAAGAGGCAGCTGTGTAATCAGTCTTCATTTACATTTTAACTAATATTGATTGACTCACTACTTTATGCCAATTTAAGCTATCTAAGTTTGGAATAAGTCAGTGAACAAGAAGTTTGTTCACATGAGGCCCTTATTCCCCATGTGATAACTAGTAAACATGAATTTACTTTAGTTGGTGGGAGCAAATAAACAAGTCAACAAATAAAATACATTCACATTAATAAGTGCTATATATACATCTTAAATAATGAGGGCATAGTGGAGAGTAACTACAGATAGTGGAGAGTGGTGTAATGTTAGAGTAGGTAGTTAGAAATTAGGGTGCATCATGTACTCTATGAAATACTACTAAGCCATATAAAGCAAGGAAATCCTGACATTTGATACAAAGTGACAAATATGGAAGGTTTAATGCTAAGCAAAACAAACCAGACTATGAAAGAGAGGTATTGTATGTCCCTACTCAATAGATACCAAATGTCTGTGCTCTATAGCAGAAATTGAAAGACTGGAAGGTATAATAATAGCAGGGAGAACAATAGTAGATACTAGAGACAGTATGGGAGTAATGGGGGAGTGGATAATAAGTGGTGAAAGGGAGGAGATCAGGGGAAAACAACACATTTAACAGACACAGAAATGAAAAGTTATCTGTTCATGGTAATGTATATGGTTATGTCTTTGACTTGACTAATATGCACTATATTCATACTGGGAAAAACCATGTTGTACACTGTAAAGATATACAGTGATTAAATGTAAATTCAAAAGAAACTAAAAGAAAAAAAAGAAAATAGGATTCTCTAAAAGGATAGTATTTTAACTGGGTCCTGAAGAGGAGGATGAGCCAGCAAGAGAACCTAGGAGAAAGGACATTTTTGCAGAGAAAAAAAAGCAAAAGCATAGCCAGAAGGTCAGAAAGGACTTTGTGATTAAAAGATCCAAAGAGTTTTCCATGACAGAGTATAAGAAGACAGAGCAGAGAGCACTTCAGAGAATGAAAGGGCTTCACATACAAGATGACATTAAAGCACATTTGTTGACATTTTGATTGCTGCAGATGGAGTCTTTGCCTCTCTAATCTATGTATTTTTTTTTCTATGTTTAATGGTAAAATGGACTGTTAGAGTATGTCTTTAAAGAATTACTTGGTTTTGTGATTACATGTTCTTCAAAATTTAAAATTTATTCTGTTTTATCAAAGTTCTTTCTTATATGTATTTATTGCCATGTTCACTTGATCACAGATCTGAAAACTTTATAGCACCAAAAATAAAAATTACCCATTCATTCCCTCAACCTTCACTAAATTCTGTTGTGAAGAGCATCAGTTTATATTGTATATACTTTTCAAAGTAAAACTATTAATCTTGTTCTACTGTGAATTCATGTGTGTGCTGAAATGGTGTTTCTGTAAGAGCTAATAGTTTTATGCTTGTACTATAAAAATATTGATTACTCATTACAAAAATCAGCAGAAAAAAATGGATAAACATATATTGGTTGAGATGAAAAGGTACATAAATCCTTAATTTGACACTAGATGTGTGAGGACAATGCAAACAGAAAGAAGTTGGGACAAATTTGTCAGTTCTTTAACAAACAGTGCACAATGTTTAATACCCTTGTGATGGAAATAATTAATCTTTGAGTTTATCTGGTTCAAATTTTCTTTCCATATTCTGTCCCTCCAAATTAAGACAGTTTTTCACTTTAAACTAGAACTTAAAAAAAAAAAATCAGGTTTAGGTTTCTCTGTGGACAAAGGCAGGTTAATCATTAAATTTTCTCACATCAGTAATTACAAAAAATAAAATCAATATTCTGAGTTTTTCATAATGGTAAATCCACTCCATTGAAGAACTACCTTCTTATTCTATTATAAAATAATTTATCTATTTAGTGTGTATCACAAACTGTCCACATGATTTATGAATCACATTTTGGTTATTTGTAGGGTGCACCTGGCAATCGTGGGTTTCCAGGCTCAGATGGTTTACCTGGACCAAAGGTGAGGTTACCCCAACAATGTGGTACTTATGTGGGTGATGCTCCAAGATATGCCATTTTCAGCATCGTGATCTGGCCCTGGCCCACATGGCCCAGCTCCAGAAAGAAATGGACATAGATGTCAGGCCTAATGTCAACAACGCCTTCTTGTGCCATATCTGCATTAAAAGGATTAAGAGAGGATAGTGGTTGGAGAAATATGGGAGCTTGTTTTCAGACTTCTCATGGATGTTCTTGAGTAGAACAGATTATTAACTTTTACTTTAGCTGATCCATACATATTAGTTATTGAAAATTATAAACTCTTAAAATTCTGCTTTTTAATATACAGTTTGAATTATTGGAGTGAAGCTCTAAACACAATTGTTATTAGTTAGTTAACAATAAAAAATCACTATTTTACAAAGACTAGGACAAAACATGCAGTGACACTCTTTTCAAAGAAATTTTTGTTACCTGTTTAACAACATATTGTATGTTGTAGTAGTGCCTTGACTCCTAAAACCAGAATTTTACTTATGCTTGCTTCTGTTTGCCTGCACTCCTTGCTTTTCTGACTTATCTTCTCTGGAAATCCTTAATTTGACACTAGATGTGTGAGGACAATGCAAACAGAAAGAAGTTGGGACAAATTTGTCAGTTCTTTAACAAACAGTGCACAATGTTTAATACCCTTGTGATGGAAATAATTAATCTTTGAGTTTATCTGGTTCAAATTTTCTTTCCATATTCTGTCCCTCCAAATTAAGACAGTTTTTCACTTTAAACTAGAACTTAAAAAAAAAAATCAGGTTTAGGTTTCTCTGTGGACAAAGGCAGGTTAATCATTAAATTTTCTCACATCAGTAATTACAAAAAATAAAATCAATATTCTGAGTTTTTCATAATGGTAAATCCACTCCATTGAAGAACTACCTTCTTATTCTATTATAAAATAATTTATCTATTTAGTGTGTATCACAAACTGTCCACATGATTTATGAATCACATTTTGGTTATTTGTAGGGTGCACCTGGCAATCGTGGGTTTCCAGGCTCAGATGGTTTACCTGGACCAAAGGTGAGGTTACCCCAACAATGTGGTACTTATGTGGGTGATGCTCCAAGATATGCCATTTTCAGCATCGTGATCTGGCCCTGGCCCACATGGCCCAGCTCCAGAAAGAAATGGACATAGATGTCAGGCCTAATGTCAACAACGCCTTCTTGTGCCATATCTGCATTAAAAGGATTAAGAGAGGATAGTGGTTGGAGAAATATGGGAGCTTGTTTTCAGACTTCTCATGGATGTTCTTGAGTAGAACAGATTATTAACTTTTACTTTAGCTGATCCATACATATTAGTTATTGAAAATTATAAACTCTTAAAATTCTGCTTTTTAATATACAGTTTGAATTATTGGAGTGAAGCTCTAAACACAATTGTTATTAGTTAACAATAAAAAATCACTATTTTACAAAGACTAGGACAAAACATGCAGTGACACTCTTTTCAAAGAAATTTTTGTTACCTGTTTAACAACATATTGTATGTTGTAGTAGTGCCTTGACTCCTAAAACCAGAATTTTACTTATGCTTGCTTTTGTTTGCCTGCACTCCTTGCTTTTCTGACTTATCTTCTCTGGAACAGGGTGCTCAAGGAGAACGGGGTCCTGTAGGTTCTTCAGGACCTAAAGGGGGCCAAGGAGATCCAGGACGTCCTGGTGAACCTGGGCTTCCAGGTGCTCGGGTAAGAACACAGCAGTTATTTCCTGTTTCAATGCAGGGAGATGCCTCAGAGCATTCATTGAAGGGACATTTTTTGTTGTATTTTTAGATCACTTTCACAATTTGGAACATTTCGTTGTTTTTAGGATTTCTCCCTAATGCATTATTTTTTGAATACCGGCTTGTGATTTTCATGAAATATAAAAAACAGTAGCTTCCAATCTCCCTTTATCAAAGGAATGTGTATTAATAGCTTCACCACTTGACGTGAGAAAAGAATCCTTTTTGGTAGTTTTTCTTTGGAAATTTAGCCAAAAAAGGCATGTGGATTCACAAGAGAAAGAGAGAGAGAGAAAGAGAGTGAGAAAGCACCCATAGGAGGTTTGGTCATACTGCAATCTCTTCTCTATCTCCCTCCTATTGGAATTTTGGGTATAGATAGATACACACACATCTGGTATGTTTCTCAAATCTCTGGGTCTGGGACTCAAAGTGCATGGTTGGACATGTGAGATCCAGCCACTCTACCCACCAGGACATGCTTTGGTCATCCCTTTTGCCAGTTTTGACAATTTTTTATTGTTTGCTAACAACTTTTCAGAATTTTGGCAAAGAGAATTTTTTATAGATTTGATTTTAACACAATGTCACTTGAATAGTCCTTTTGAACTATGGGATTGTCCTTCTAGTCAGTGATAATTTTCCTCATTAGAATCTTTTCTTGAGTTGCTGGTCATCAACAAACTAAGGGTTGCTTTTTCTTTTCAGGGTCTGACAGGAAATCCTGGAGTTCAGGGTCCCGAAGGAAAACTTGGACCATTAGTAAGTAATTTGAACAAAAGTCCACAACCATTAATACTGTTCAATAGATATGCAACTTAAATTATATCTATATGAAGCTAGTGTTTTTGATCATGTGGTTGCTGATAATGTATATATATTTAAAATGTTTCTGGAAACAAATTTTTAAGATATCTGTATTTTCAGACAGATGAAAATGTAGATCAAATTTTATTGAGATAATATTTGAGATTGAAATTGCTTCCTTGATATCTGTGAAATAACTGAAATGACATATTTTTCAATATTGGTGAAATTTGTCTACCAGTAATAGCCTCATTTCTTGATGTTTTTCCAATTTTACATGTTTAAGAAATAAGTAAGAATGAATTTTGACAGTTTATAATTCTGAGACTTTTTCTTAAAGTATAATATGAAGCAGAAGTCATGAATTTTTATTAACACAAATCAGTGTAAATGAAATAAAAGAGACTTTCCCTATTAATATGGGACTGTCAGATGTGATGATGAAGATTATGTATAAAATAAGAACAAAATGTCTGTTATAACTATTTAAAATATCTCAATACCTTTTTTTAAAAAAAATTTTGCCATAGTGTGCAAATACTCACTGGACAGACAGAGAAAAAGAGAGAGGGAAAATGAGAAAGCACAGCTTACGCTGCAATCCCTTCTCCTCCATTTTCCTCTTGGGATTTTGGCATGCTTGCATACACACCCATGTGTTTTTCAAGCTGTGAAGTCCCTCTTCAGTCAGCCGTTTAGTATCCAGGTACCTTAACTACCATGCCACAAGCTGGACCCCTGAGTAGTTTTCTTTTCTTATTTTTTTTAAGAGAGATTTTTTGCTATAGGGTTCATGTGCTCACTGGAGAAATATAGAGAGAGACAGAGTGACAGAAAATGAGAAATCACCCCCCCTCAGGGGGCTGGCCCTGCTTCAATAACTTTTCCTCCATTGTCATCTTGGGATTTTGGTCACACATCTACACAAACCTGGTGTGAGTTTTAAGACACTAGGTCTGGGACTGAAACTGTGATTGAGTACATGGTAGTCCAGCAATGTAACCATTAGACCATCTGCTGATTCCTGCCGACCCTCCCCCCGAGTAGTTTTTAAAAAAATATGAATTCGGGTCACCAGATGGCATAGTGTTTACATGGCTATAGACTCCCACATGGCCAACCATGGTTCAAGTCCTTAACCCTGTGGCTTGAAAATCATTGTGTGTGTGTGCCCGAGATCCCAAGAGGAGAATGGAGAAGGTTTTGTGGTATGGCCTTCCCCCTTGGTGCGTGAATTCTCACTTTTCCTCTTACTGTCTTTGTCTCTCTCTGGAGAGTGCACAGGCCCGAAGGCAAAAAAATCTTTTTTTTTTTTTTTTTTTTTTTTTTTTTTTTTTTTTTTTTTTTTTTTTTTTTTTTTTTTTAATTATTGACTCCCGTGATTCATTAAGATACAAATTAAGGATAATTTAAAATTTATTTCGCTTTTGTAGCATGAAAGACAAGTGGCAATTTGGGTGATGTGATATTTAGAGAGAATATATGTAAAACTTACATGGTTCCTATCAATTCTGTAGGGTGCTCCAGGGGAAGATGGCCGTCCAGGTCCTCCAGGCTCTGTAGGAATCAGAGGGCAGCCTGGGAGTATGGGCCTTCCAGGCCCGAAAGGTAGCAGTGTGAGTATAGTGTGTAGTGTGCTTTCCATCATGTGATAGTCCTCATTTGTGACAGTACATTTGTAGTACATGGATTAAATTTTAGAACAGCTTTAATTTATTTTTTAGGGTGATCTTGAAAAACCTGGAGAAGCAGGACTTCTGGTCCCGTGGGCCCCCCGGTATGTGATTTTTAACTGAGAGTATATATGTACTGGATTTTTTTAAGACTTGACATATGAATCAGTTTCAAGGGAAATTATTAAGAATGTACAAAATAAAAGAATTTTAGTTATACCTTTTCTTTTCATTCCTATGATATGGTGTCTTTTGCCATTTTTTTGTAAATAATTATTTTATTTAATTTTATTTATTTACTTTATTTTGATCAGGGAGAGACAGAGTGAGAGAGAGAGAGAGAGAGAGAGGGTCTGGGACTCGAACCACGGCTGGCCATGTGGGAGTCCAGCGTCCTTAATCACCAAGCCATCTGCCAGCCCCTCTTTTGCCTTTTTAAAAATACGATGGTTGCTCTTTCATTTTAAACTTTTTAAAAAGTCTGATTTCAAGGATTACTGCAACATCTTTGTATGTCAAAATTGAATAATATATCAACTAAAGGAAAATAATATTTGAAAAATATTCTATAGTCTATTTTATTTAAAATGTTTAAATATTGAGTTATACTTACCTTCTTCCAATAATGTATCTTATAAAAATGTATTTAAGCTATTTTTTGAGGGGGCACACAGGGATAATATTTATCCTTTAGGGTCATAACTTGATCTTGCAATATAAAAATTATTTATAAGAAATATTTTGGCATTTTTTGGGAGGGTGGAGCAGTTTGAATATATTTCTAAAATAATAGTTTTGCTTTCTATAGTCATTCTAGCTTTGACTATAAAGTCCTCATTAATTATTCTTTTAACACTTAGAAGTAAACAGAAATAGAAATATTACCCTTTAAGTTTAAACAAAGTGATGTTTTTTTCTATATTCAATTTATTCAATTTCTTCAGAGTTTTACAGATGGTTCCAGACATTTTATGTTTGGATCAAAAAATAAACACATTTTTATCAGTATCTTCAGTGGCTTAAGAAGACATCTTTCTTACCAGTCTGTTATCTGGCTGAAGTGCAAAATCCAACTGAGAAAATATAAAGAAATATCAATATTTCTAATAGTTCATATAAACAGGAGGCCTAAAATTTTGGCTGTATTCATGATTTTCTTCCCTTCACGACTTAGGGTCTGGCTGGGGAAAGAGGAGAACAGGGACCGCCAGGCCCCACTGGCTTTCAGGTATGTGTTAATTCATTTTTCCTTTTTTTTTTTTCCTATGACCCAAAATGCTTTTTTAAAATATAAAAGGATAGGGTCAAATATGAACTTCTACAGTTTTCAAAAACATCATTCTTCTCTCAGTAGATAGGATAGGTGGATAAAGTCAGACATTTTTGTTGACAGGAATAGGTTTCCTCTGAACACCTAATCAACACTCAAAACTATTAAAAAAATAAAAATAAATATTTCTGATATCACAAGGTTTAGTAAACCATTTTAAGGTTTATCTGATTTTCCTGACATAGTGAATAAAACTTTTCATTGAACCAAGCTACATGATTTTTCTACATATGGTAGATATTTATCTTATTTAACAGCATAGTCATAATTTTTTAAAAATAGCTTTCAGGATTGCATTTCAGTCATATTCTAGTGGTTTCAAATATTGCCTCAGAGTCATGAAAACTGAAAATGTGAAGAAACTCCTACTATATTCATCTCTTTTTTTTTGTTAAATGTTGTGCTTATGAAAATCTAATTGTCGATTGACTAGCTGTAGTGTTGTTAGAAGTAATTTTCTTAACATGTTTGAACAATATCTTTTGCTTGAATATATAGTAGTAGAGACTTCATGAATTATAAAAGGAAACTCTTAACACTGTTAGTTTACTAGACTTTTACAGTTTCACAATTTCATTTCTTTACTTTTATTTTAGGGGCTCCCTGGCCCTCCAGGGCCACCTGGGGAAGGTGGAAAGCCAGGTGATCAGGTAAGTTCTTAAATACTAATTGCAAAACTAAAATATTGCCTCATAATTTAACTTTTTATTTGTGAGGTATATTACTTTATTGTTTAAGTTTATTATCTCTTAGAATCCTCAAAGCAACCCTATATACTGTGGATAATTATTGTTTGTTTTACAGATGAGGAAAATGAGGCACAGAAGCTAGATAACTTTCCCAAAGTCACACAGCTGATATTTGAACTCAGCTCCAAAACTGTGTTTCTAATCACCACATATACTTTTCCATAACTCTAGAGCTTTACTAGAGGATTTATAATTAGTTATGAACATATACTTACAACTTTATTTTGTCATCCACTGGCACATAGATCTAGGTTATTTTTCTTATTTTTCTTTGAATGATTCATTTTTTTTTTCCTTTAACTGTTCAGCAAATAAGATGCAGAATACTTTGTGTTCTTGACTCAACTAAGCACTGGCCTTATCTAGGTGAAAAAGGTGGCTATGGACCTCACCCTAATATTATATTTAGTAGAAGACAGAAAGACAATTACAAAATAGCATGCCCGAAATGCTGTGATAAGCAAAGTGCTATCTGTTAAAAATTAAAAAAATTAAAAAAAAACAACAACATTTTTCTCTGACCTGGGGATTTAGAACAAGTTTCAAAGACAAAATAATATCTTGTATGAGAGAATGATGGTTAAAAAAAACAACAATATTTTTCTCTGACCTGGGGATTTAGAATAAGTTTCCAAAACAAAATAATATCTTGTATGAGAGAATGATGGATGGTAAAGGTAGAGAAGGGCAGGTAAGAAAACACTCCAGGAAATGAAATTAACCGGATATAAAGGCTTTGCTGATCAATTTATGGCACTGAAAAAGGTTAACTAGGTCATGAAGAATGACTTGAAGTGGGAGATGACAAGGCGAATAAGGGGCCAGAATATGAAGGGTCTATCAGTAAATTTGCTATTTGTCATTGGAGTAAAGGAAGGCTGATGAAGAGCTTTTAAGTGGAAGCATTAGGATGAGATCAGAGTGTAAGGGAGATCACGCCACAGTGAGGACAGTTTCAGGAGATAAGCCGGAGGCCCACCTGGTAACACCATCTTTATCAAGAAGATATGATTTTAAATGACTTACATTACTTAAGAACAAACTGAAACTTTTAATGTACAAGTGATTGCATTAGTTTGAACCTACAGTTGCTCATAGAGTGTTTTGACCATGTTACATGCTTAAGAAGAATATATTAAATTGAGTAGAATTGAGTTGGTTCTATTTAAAAGATTAAATGCTCATTGCTTTTGATATTATTCTCATCTAAACATTTTTGTGTTCTTTAGTAAATAAAAGATATGTAGCATAAATTGTATTGTCTTAAAAAACTAATGCACTGTTTGTGAGATAAGTTTTGCATGTTTCCTTTACCAAAAATCAAATATTCAGATAGAATGTAAATTTTTCTGAGAAAATATTTTTATCCAATATATGTGATATTGCCTCACTTATCATAGTACATGTATTTTCCTTTCGTCAATATTGTGGGCATATTCAGTCTTCTAATTTTACATTAAAATAAATTAGATATGTTATCTGGAAATATTTTTAATAAATGCCTAAGAGCTTGCTGAAAGCTTTTGTTCTTTTTTTTTTTTTTTTAATGTATTTATAGGGTGTTCCTGGAGATCCCGGAGTGGTTGGCCCATTAGGACCTAGAGTAAGTATTTCCTCCCACTGGATTAAATTTTAAAAGGCATCTTTATTTTAAACTGGGCTTTGTTTTAGGCATTGCATTCTCATGAATGAAAGCACATTTTATGACTTTTTTTCCACAAGACTAGCGTATCCTTAGTTCAAGTTTATTTTTGAATCACTAAATTGGAATATGGCTCATTTCTAAAATTTTCTCTGGTAGAAGCCATTTTGCAGAAGCATTTTTAACCCATGTTTGGGTCAAGTATTGAGTTATTTGACATTCCAATGTTTTACTAGGGAGAACGAGGAAACCCTGGGGAAAGAGGAGAACCAGGAATAACCGGGCTTCCTGGTGAGAAGGGAATGGCTGGAGGACATGGTCCTGATGGTCCAAAAGTAAGTACACTTAGGATCTTGACATTTAAAAATGATCTAAATTACTGCACAATGAACCCAATAATTCTCTTGTTTTCTCTTGATAATTTATTTAATATTATTTTCTTCATCAAATATTTAAGGAGTATCTACTAGACTTTTTTCTCGCAACTAGAGTCAGTTAAAAAGGTTCTGTTCCATGATGGGTATTATGGTCTAGCACACATCAAGGTACATTTCCATTTATAGACACATTCCTAATGCTGATTTATATAAATTTTATGAATGAGTTCCATGAACAAGCAGAGATAAGCTGTAGAAATTGTATAATTCATTTGGAAGGGTTTCTAATCATGTATTCCAAGTTTTTGGTCTTAGTTTCCACAATTCTGCTTATGATGTATATGAAAATAGGTAGCTTTTGAAATGTAACAATACAATGTGTGCAAATTACAATGCGATAGAGGAATAAGTTCTAGTGTTCTATAGGACAATAGGTAACTGAAGTAAGCAATAATTTGTTGTATATTTCAAAGTTAGCTACAAAAGAAGATTCTAAGTGTTTTCAGCATAAAGCAGTGACAAATATTTAAGGTGATAGATAGGTAAATTATTCTGATTTGGTATAACACATGTATTTTTGCATTGAAAATAAAACCCACATTGTACCCCATAGACAGATACAATTATTGTGTCTATCAAAAAAATTAATATTCATGTAAAATGAAGATCTCTTTATGAAAACTAACCATCTTCTACTGTATACTCAGCATTGATCAATGAAACTACTGAGTTGCAGAAAGAAGTATTTCCTGACTATTGGGAATGAATTTGTGATGAATATCCCAACATGCTCCAAATAGCCCTGAGTCCTGGCAGAGCTCAAGGAAAAAAAAAAAAAATGTGTCATCAGTTCCATTTCCTTTTGAGTGCCAGTTTTGTGATGAGCAGAAAATACTGCAGCCGACTTCCTTATAACCAATTGAATTAGAACTTTTAATGATCATATTATAAGAGATCTCTTATTGACTTCTGGGTCCAGAGTAATTTAGATCTACATCAATTTAATTACTATATTAGCCTATGAATCAGCTTAATATCATGTGTGTATTTAAGAGAAAATGAAATATTTATCTAAATGCAATTTCTTCTTTTTATTAGTATCTCCAAGATGTTGCCAATAAAGAGGCGGGAGGGGAGCCTACTTTATCATTCTTATTTGAACTGGTGTTCAGTTTTCTCTAAAGTAAACTAACATAAATCAACAATTAAAAAGTAAATCTTTTATTTCTTCAAAAGCATTGGCTCAGGCCTAGTTGCAGTGACTCAGCAATAGGGTGCCACTGTGCAATACTGTTGCCTTTTGTGAAGGCTCTGGGTTCAGATCCCAGGTTGACCTGAAATTTTCTTTTTTTTTTTTTTTTGAGAGAGACTTTTGCTATAGAGCATGTGTGCTCACTGTACAGATAGAGAGACAGAGAGACAGAAAGTGAGAAATCACCCCCCACGGCGGATGGCCATGCCACAATCCCTTCTCCTCCATTCTCCTCTCAAGATTTTAGGCATGCATGCACACGTGTCCAAAGTGAGTTTTGAGCCACTGGGTCCAGGACTTGAACCGTGGTCAACTAGGTGGGAGTATAGCGATGTAACCATTATGTCATCTGCTGCCAGGTTGACCTGACTATTTAGGGCATGCCCACAGGGGTACTCATGACTTTGACTGGATGGTGTGTGGTGTGTGTGTATGGGAGGAGTCATGATATGATGAGACCCTAGCAAGCATGCCAGTCTCTCCTTCTTTTTTTCTGTCAAAATAAATAAATAAATAAACCTAAATACAAATAAATTCAGAAAAAAATGTTTCCAAATGAAAAATATAAGCACTCACTTGCACTTTATGAAATTACTGACATTTAGCTATTTTGACCTAGTAAAACAGAAACTTTATGTGGTTCAGTCTTGATATAGTGACAGTCATTTATTTTTTGTTTATTTTAGGGAAGCCCAGGTCCAACTGGAACCCCTGGAGATACAGGCCCGCCAGGTCTTCAAGGTATGCCAGGAGAAAGAGGTATTGCAGGAACTCCTGGACCCAAGGGTGACAGAGTAAGTTTGATTTTTTTTTTTTCTTTTCAGTTCAGTTATTTAGAATTTCTACTGATAATGATTTCCTGAGTATGTTTTTTCTTCTACCATCCTGAGTCACAAGTCATTTATTCGTTTTTCTGATAGATATTTATCAAGAAAATGCACAATTCCAGGCACTGTTTTAGGTTCAATAGAAAGCAGCCATGAACATGGCACTTAAGTCCTTTGCCTCATGAAGCTTCCGTGAAAATGTGAGAAATCAACAATTAAATAAACGAATGGCATGTTGTGCGTTTTCCCAGGGTGGCATAGGAGAGAAAGGCGCCGAAGGCACAGCTGGAAATGATGGAGCACGAGTAAGTGAAAGCTTTCTTTTCTAGCTGGGCTGGAAACCAATATTATCATTGTCATTTTGAATTGGCTTGACCTTTTCAAAATAAAGTTAATCACTATTTCTTGGTTGTCAGACTAGAAAATGATGACATTGGAGATTTGATGTTTATCAACCATGCATACTTTTTGCAAGCCAAAAAGTAAAGTCATTGATGAGAGAATGAAATAAAGCACTTACTTGTTGTGCCTATGAGATAGGTGTTTGAGGGAGTGGGTCTCTCTTTATCTTTTCTGTCATCTTTTTATTTCATCCGCAGTGTTTATTTCTGTTAAAATACTGATCCGATGAGCTGGCCTAGACCTTGTTCCAGCCCAGGCAAGCAGAGCCTAGTAGAATGGCCAATGTTGTGCTAAGTGTTTCATAATATACTAGACGTCAGGGGTGAGAAAAATGCTGGGCAGTGATTCAGCATTTACGCCTTCAACAATGAAGAGGCTGGATACATGGAGTGTCAAAAAGGATGTCTGTCAAAACATTGTTTAATGTCATGTCAGAAATTGACATTCACAGGCTTTAGGTCTCTGAAATTAGGATGCATTTGCAGTTTCAAGGACAATCAGACTAGAAAGACAATATATTTCTGTGGCTCAAACATCAGACATTTTCTAAGATAGATCTTGATATTTGATGACTAATTTCTTTTTCAGTATGACATGTTTGCTGTTTGTTGTCACATTGTACCCTGGCAATAGCAATTGTATTGTAAAAAAATAGAGATTACAATGAGCCACTGTTTGGTTCTGTACATGAAGTACATTGGTTATACTGGCTTTTGATGAAGAAAATATAGTGACATATAGAAAATTGAACTTTAGTAGTAATTTACCCCCTTTTATGTAAAGTTATTTAAGGGAAGCAGTTTAACAAATTATTAATAGAAAATATGTCTTGCCCTTTAGTCAAATCTAATATTTGATTTAATATTTCAAAATGGCTAAACCAAATTAGTATATTGTTTGTATTTTATATCATGAATGTTCTGAAGTCCAGAGAATATTGTATGGTACTGTTTGAAGATGTGAGGCACTGACGGTTTGTTTTAAGAGGAAATTCCAGATATGTATATACTGTGCCTATAAACTCACTTTGAAAATGCAGTGTACCAGGATCAGATGGAAGTAATGACTACTTTATTTTTATTTTTTAAGTTTTTCTGTAGGGTGCATGTGATTGCTAGAGACATAAAGACCGAGGTAGAAAGAGAGAGTAGAATGAGAGAAAGTGAGAAATCGTCTTTTGGGTAGATGGCCACACCCCAATCCCTTCTCCTCTGTTCAATGACTGCTTTATTTTTAGTGAGGGCAATGCATTATTTTATGAAAGAATCAGAGGAGAGCATGTACTACAATATCATAGTGAGAAATGAAGTATAGTATGTTTTCTATTTCTTAAAAAATTTTTGTGAATATGAAGTTATCCTTATATTTAAGCAGATACTTTAAGGAAATACATTAGGTCAATTATTGGAGGATATTGTTCCATATAGATCCAAAGAATATAAGGATAAAGTTTTCCCATGTTCTTATCAAAATATGAAATTAAAATCTTTTTTTTGTTCTTTAAGTTTCTTTCAATAATACATATAAAAGTAAAATGACGAAAGAGTATTAAGGTTGTGTATAAAGAGGCAATACACCAGTATCAGTTAGAGAACTTGTTTTGGAGTGAACTCCAGTGCTCAACCATTTAATGATTATAACTATGTGTCAAGAAGACCCAGGTGGGTCCCCATGTGGTAGCTTTCCTATGCTCTTAAGTGTAAAAAAAAGCCCATCAACTTCAATGTAGCTGGGTGGCAACTCCATGTAAAAAATATTTATAAAATTAAATGTGTTACCACAATTACACTCTTTTTCAAAAAGATATATTTCATAATGATAATTTAAGAAAATTATATTCTATACAAAAGAAGAAAAGCCTCTTTCAATCTGTACTCAAATTTAAAATTAGAAATGAGCAACATTACACAAGCAGAGAAACATAGACACTATATAAATGGCATCAAATATTTGAAGACTGTTTTATATGCATGAGTTGAGTTGGATAAAATACATCAGAACTTTCTGTAAAGAAAATCTTGTGGAAATTGTGTTAGACTAAATGGAAAAACACTTGAGAATGCGCACGTTTAATACACACACACACACACACACACAATTATAGATAACAATTTGCAAAATCAGCTAAGCTACAACACAATAGTTCCTTCTTTTTGTTCTATTTGTTTGCTTAAACATGAAGATTTTTGTGCATTCTTTTCCTCAATGTGCCTATGATCTGTTAATTGACAGGGTCTTCCGGGTCCCTTGGGCCCTCCAGGTCCTGCCGGTCCCACTGGAGAAAAGGTAAGTCACGAGTTTATTTTGTGCATTCAAAATCCTGAGGACTGATTTCTGACTCTTTCACAAAGTCTCCCTTTTGTAACATATTGTAACTAAGCTAGATCATCTCAAGATTTCTCCCCCTCCACCTGCCCTTCCTGTATCCTATATCCTATGATTATATGAAGTTTTGCTCTGCTTTGGACAATAACCATCTAAAATCTGCTTTCTAGGGCGAACCTGGTCCTCGAGGTTTAGTTGGCCCTCCTGGCTCCCGGGGCAATCCTGTAAGTGACAATTTTTGGATATTATTTAGTGTGAGACAAGCACCAAAACAATTCTTCATTGTATTTTGATATTCATATAAAACCATGTCGATTGGCTTAGCCTATTCATTACTTCCTGCTTTTAACTTTTACTTTTTTCAATTGAATTGAAAAAAAAAATCAGTATAAAATTTGTAAGTCTAAATAGGCAGTTTGTTTGCTAAATTTATTATGGCTTATTTGAGACTCCTGACTTTGGGACTATGTTTTATAACCTATGCCTTTATCACTGCTTTAAGAGTCTTCTATCTATGCATTTCTTACTATACCAAATTTATATAATTATATTTGAAAAATCTATTTCTGTTTAAAACAGTATGTGAAAACTACAGTAATCTTTGTCTTCTCCTAGGGTTCTCGTGGTGAAAATGGCCCGACAGGGGCTGTTGGTTTTGCTGGACCTCAGGTATAGTTTTCAAATGCTACTGATTTACAAATGAACCATACTGTTGTGTATAATTTGGAAGCTATATTAAAAATTCTGAAAAATTAGTTTTCTAGGCAATAGTTAATTTTCAGTATGTTTTCACAGACAGGGCACAAAAATGGATGAGCCTGTACCATTGAGCTTGTAAAATTATTTGCATAATAAAATGTGGTGGAATATGTTATTTTTCAGGCTAGTTTCAAAGATGTCATCAGGGTACTTTTTTTCTTCTACTGTGCTTCAATATTTATTACAAAGCATAATTTAACAATAAATGATTAAATGATACTTTTTATTTATTTATTTATTTATTTTGGAGAGACTTTTTCTATAGGGCATGTGTGCTCGCCAGAAAGACAGAAAGAAAGATAGAGAGACAGAAAGCAAGAAATCAG
Organism: Tupaia belangeri chinensis; assembly: GCF_000334495.1. NCBI lineage: Eukaryota > Metazoa > Chordata > Mammalia > Scandentia > Tupaiidae > Tupaia > Tupaia belangeri. The sequence continues at coordinate 3,651,031 of NW_006159700.1, forward strand.
CCCCCCAGTGGGGATGGCCACGCCGCAATTCCTTCTCCATTCTCCTCTTGGGATCTTGATCATGCAAGCACACGTGCCTGGTGTAAGTTTAAGCCACCAGGTCCAGGACTCAAACAGCAGTCAGCTACATGGGAGTCCACGACATAGCCTTTATGCCAACTGCTGGTCCCTGATTCAATGATACATTAATGTTAATTACTTTGAAATAATTTGCCTGGAAGTCTTATCATCAGTTGCTTGTTTGTACATTTGCACATAGGGTCCTGATGGGCAGCCTGGAGTAAAAGGTGAACCAGGAGAGCCAGGCCAGAAGGGCGATGCTGGGTCTCCTGGACCACAAGGGCTGGCAGGATCCCCTGGACCTCATGTAAGTTAAAAGTAAAAAGGTGTAACTTCATCTAGTGCAGTGTTTTCCATGTACATCTAGCTAATTGGATTTACTAAAGTACTCTTTTTTTTTTTTTTTTTTTCTACTTAGGGTCCTAATGGTGTTCCTGGACTAAAAGGTGGTCGAGGAACTCAGGGTCCACCTGTAAGTTGTTTTGATGCTCTGGGAATTATGAACAGTCAGTCCAATATCCTTCCCAGTGATGCAAAAGTTAATCTTTCTCTAGAGCTGTAATAACAAATTATTACTTGTGTCAACTACAGTGTAGTGCATAGGACACTTAATTTAGGTATCATCTTGGAGACCCAGCTACTTCATATATAATTTAAGTGATATATAACCTATAATAGGGGTAAACAAATAATGTGAGAGTACTTTATATAATTTGGTTATATAAAGTTTTAAGGTCATTCCAGGACTACTTGGTGTATGTTCAAGATCAATAAAAAGCAAAAAGAGAAAATTAATTTTCCTATTGCCTATAAATCTAGGCTCAATCTCAACAATATAGAATGCATGTAAAAAAAAAATATATATATATATTTATATATATTGGTCACAACATGGAAGGAAATGAAAAAGCCTAAGACTTCTTGGTTCCAGGTGGTAGCACAGATGTGATCCCATGGGACCCACATGAGAAAGCTCCTGGGTTTCATCCCAGGATCGCCCCGAGCATGCTGGGTGCATGCGCAAAGGCCTGTGATCATGGCTAGCTGAGACCAGCAATAGATTGTGGTGTGAGGACCCCGGTAGGGATGTCTATTTCTCTATTTCTCTTCCCTATCTGTATTTCTCTTGGGAGAGGTAAATAAATGAACTTAAAAAAAAAAACAAAACCTAGATAATCCTGTGGAGAAACATAGATCTCATGAAAATAAATGTAAGCAACATTATTTAAAAATTTCTTAAATGGTGCTGTGTTTCTAGGGTGCTACAGGATTTCCTGGTTCTGCTGGCAGAGTTGGACCTCCAGGCCCTACTGTAAGTCAACTTAATTATTCAAGTCATTGACAATAGAATAATTGCACACATACACACACACACACACATGCACACGATGTGTGTATTTGAGGCATTTATTTTCACTTTTAATCTATTGTTATTATTTTCCTATTTAACGATGTTCATCTCAGCCATTCATACTGGCATTTAATGGAAATAAATTAATATTTAGCTACTCCATATTTTTTGGAGGAGTTTATTAGCAAGTCTTTTATAGCCCCAGTATTTGATTATTATCCCCTTTGGATATAGTAAAGAGTAATGGTACTATGTGCTAATAAGCATTCCTTTCTATTAGGAAGCATCTCTGGCCGTTTTGTTAATGTTTTTATTTCAATATAAGGTCAGTTAAACAAAATAAAATATTACATATTGATTGCCAGAGCAGAGCATAAAATAAGCTTCAAGTCTTAAGTTAATTTCCCCACTTTTAATAATGATTCAAAGTAAATCAACTGCAAATGATATGTCGATTTTTCCCTTGATAGAGTATAGCTGTGTTTTGCTTTGTTTCAGTTTACTAAATGACTGATTATCTAACAGGAAAAATGAATCTGCATGACTTGGATGCCTGCATCTGAGGCAGATACTGTTGTCATTACCACTTTCTTGGTCTCTATGTGCCCTTCTGAGTGCTTCTTTCTATGTTATGCTAGGGAGCTCCAGGACCTGCAGGGCCCTTAGGGGAGCCTGGGAAGGAGGGTCCTCCAGGTCTTCGTGGGGACCCTGGTTCTCATGGACGAGTGGGAGATCGAGGACCGGCTGGCCCTCCTGGTGGCCCAGGAGACAAAGGGGACCCAGGAGAAGATGGGCAACCTGTAAGTTAGACATCTTTGTTGCAGACCACATATAGTTGGGATATTTACAAATAGAAACTCATAACAACTGCTATCACAAAGAAACTGAATATTATGCAGGGCAGATTTCTAAATCTTTTAAGTAGAATGTGCCTTATAAAATTTTAATTTATGGGGCCAGCAGATGGCATGGTGGTTAAGGATGCTGGACTCCCACATGGCTGATTGTGGTTTGAATCCCAGACCTAGTGGCTTGGTTTTTCACTTTCACTCTCTCGCTCTCTCTCACTCACTCTGTCTTTCTCTGGTCAAATTAAAATCAATCAATCAATCAATCAATCAATAGAGTTAAATAATTATTTTAAAAAATTAATTTATTATTTCTCTGTTCCATTTAAAAGTATATAAATAGATATTTTAAAATATATTAATGGATGTGGTGTCAAAAAACTAGATAAAAAATTATTTGATGTAGTGAAGAAATTTTAAAATATATTATTAATACCTACATCCTTTTAACTATTAATATTTAAGTATGTCATTATTTCCTATTTTTAAAAATGTCTGTCATATTAAAAAGAGGAAAAATATATCTCTGAATATTTACCTCTATTATTCATTCAATATCCATATTAATCTTCAAGTTGTATGTCATCTGACTAATGTTTTCACCTTAAAATAATTTTGGAGGCTCTGTGTGGATTATAATTTATGACGACTGGTGTGTAGTACGATTTTGTAAAACAGAACATTTTCTCATATCAAAAACCTATAAGGATATAATCAATCTACTGTAAATTCCTTGGATGCAGCTTTATCCTGAAAGATTTCTAATTATATTACCCTCTGCATTAGGGTCCAGATGGTCCCCCTGGTCCAGCTGGAACTACTGGGCAGAGAGGCATTGTTGGCATGCCTGGGCAGCGTGGAGAGCGAGGCATGCCTGGCCTGCCAGGCCCGGCGGTGAGTAGCTGTTTTGGTCAATATTTCATTTGATATGTGCAATATAATTTATGTAGAGAATTGATTTTTTTTGCATAACTAGATTTAAATAGTCTTGTGCTGATAAATTCTGAGTGTCTTAAAAACCTTTTCATCTTAAATGTCAAATATTTCACTACCTTGCAAAATCCTTGAAAAATGTATTTGTTTAACTCTGGAACTAGAGAAGTAGGCAAATAAGGATATGGATTTTTGGTGACTCAAATCTTTCTTTGAGGATTAAAAAGATCTATGGAGCCAGAGAAGGGAGATGATCTCCTAGTGTGTAGGTAGTGTTTTTCTAAATAAACAAAAATGTCCTTATTTCACAATAAGACATCAAAGGAAAGACATGGCTGAACTAAGGTAAGATTAGAAGTGAATGCAGGGTGAACTATGAAAGAGTCTGAAGGTAATCTCCTGTTCCCTGGAGGGTGTTTAAGAATTTCATATTCCCTAGAATATCAGTGAAAGTTTGATTCAATATAAGGTTGGAAAATACTAAATTCTACCACTGCAAGTTAACAATGTTTGAGGAAAACATTAGTGAGGTTTTTATATGGAATGTGAACAGTATAATATTATACCTGGGATCAAGGAACTGGGAGACATATGGGTAGAAAATTAAAAACAGAAAATTGGGAGTTAATGGATGTCTTCTTCTTATCAGAAGTGAGCTGAGGACCTGAAAATGAAATCTCCCAATGATGATACTAAAACACCTGGCTACAGAAATAAAACGAACAAAGTAGGATTAAAAAAGAATGAGTGTGTTTTATTAGTGAGGTAGATCCCAGAAAGACAGCCAGATATGACCAGAGTCCCATTGGTTTGAACCTGCCAGGCACACCTGAACTGGTGGCAAAGGATGCTTTCTGATCCCTTTGATGTGTCAAGAAGCGTGTGATAAGAGGTGGGCATGCCTATAAGAGGCATTACAATGACATGGGTGTTGTAGGATAATGGACAATTATTATTAAAGAAGGACGGACTGAGGTAACTATTTCTTAAATGTAGCTTTTATGGAAACTAGCATTCTTAAATTTCTTCAGAGGAGTTGACCTATTTAAACTTCTATTATAGGGCACACCAGGAAAAGTAGGGCCAACTGGCGCAACAGGAGATAAAGGGCCTCCTGGACCTGTGGGACCCCCTGGCTCCAATGGTCCTGTAGGAGAACCTGGACCAGAAGTGAGTACTGCAGTGGAAATAACTCATCTCTTATTATCTGGGTGTCATGGAGACACGTTTTTCACTTAGAAATTAATTTAGAAATTGATTACCCATTTGACCTCAAAGGAGTTTCACAGTGATGCTATTTAATGTACTCTACTTCCCTAGGGAGTTGGCTAAATGATGACATTAAAAAAGCAACAAGATCAGTATCTTTGAAATAACCTTCATCTAGTCTGGAGCCAAACATTTTAGTTGAGTTAGCCAGTAGCGAATTGTTTTCAAGGTGAAAGGACATATCCATTCATCATCTCCTGTGTTATTATTTCATTCGATGATGGCATATTTATCAAAATTGCCAAATTTTATGGTGACAGAACTACTATAATTATTATAGCATGTGAAAACAGCAAATAAGTAAAGATCACATTACTTAAATGTCACTATAAAGTAATGTTATGCATGTCATGTTCTCTTAGGCTCTTTTGAGTAGAAATTGGTTTTTGATAGGCAATTTGAGAAGTTAAAGATTGGGATATCCTCTGTACAGCACTTAATGAGTAAATCACAAAATGGTTAATGTCACATTTTCTTGAAAGAAATAATTAGTGCAACAATATTCATAGCAATATTTGATCAAATAGTCAAAACATAGTTCTAACAATAATTGAAATAAAACAGGAAGAGAAAACAATACAGTTTTTTTTAATAGTGATGCCATCTAAACACAGTTATTTGATTTCAAAATATTAAGGGTCTTTTTGAGTCATCCAAAAAGTCATGATGCATTTTTTGCATAGAAAATCATAGAAAAAATACATCATGACTTTTCTGATGATCCAATATTTGAATAAACTTAAAATGTAAAAGTAACATAAACATTACATAAAATGACTAGAATGTAATTGCTGTCTATTTATTACAAAGTGTTTGAAGATTTTTTAAAAATAAAGAAAAATGAAGAATTGAGATTAAATAAGAATGTGTTAATAATTTTACAAATAAGGCTGGCCTTGTAGCACAGGGGTTAAGCACTGTGTAAGGATCTGGATCTCACACAGCAACTCTGTTTCAAATCCTGGGCCAGAAACTTGAAAAATGCAAATGGTGTGTGTGTGTGTGTGTGTGTGTGTGTGTGTGTGTGTGTATGCATGTCCCAATTCTGATGGGATGGAGAAACTATACCCTGTTGGGTATAGTCTCTCTCTTTCTCTTCTCTTGCAAGTGTGCATGCTCTCTGGCAATAAAAAAATTACAAACAATTCACAATAATAGAAAAGATGATGGAAGCCTTTCTTCTATTGAGATTTACATAAATGGTCATTGATAGTTCATAGAAGAAAGGAAGGTGTGAAATATACGGTAATTTTCTGACAGTTGGAATGAGATTGTTTTCACTTCTCAGTTAATTTTTTTCAATATTTTCTTTATAGGGTCCAGCTGGCAATGATGGAACGCCAGGGCGAGATGGTGCTGTTGGAGAACGTGTAAGAGCAATTTCACTGATTAAAACAATCTTGTCATGTTAATCTGAAATATGTGTAATTTTAGTATCACACTAAAAACTACACAGTATTCTCATAGCTCTAATGCTGTGCTGATTTTTCTGATTGTGGGAACCTTTTTGGTAAATCTCGTATATGTAATTATATTTGAATACGCAGAAAGTAAGATTTTTCTTTTAAATTAAGAACAGAAAAGTAAGTTATTTTCATCCTTGGTAACAGATAAAGGTTTTGGTTGAAGACACATCTGAACTGTTTTAAATTTCAATACCATTCTCAAAAGTATGAAAGCCAAAATAGAGCTGTGTGACAACTAAGTTTCTCTGCTTGTACCCTGAGGTGGATGTCCTGTGAGAATATAAGATGTGCAGCTTTTTCAGCACTGTGTTTTCCATGATGTGTTTCTTCCTTAGATGTATGCTGAACTAAAAAGACAGTTGCACAAATGTCTCAGACTAAGTACCAGTACGCTTATGGCAAAAGTTACTCCCAACCCCAAAGACTCACATTAAATAGTGACTTTTCTACTCTAAGGACTCACCATGTAGCAAATGGCCTTTGGGGACAGACAGATTTGATTTGAAATCTCGATTCTCTAAATAACCAGCTGTATGATCTTCAGAAAATTTTCTTTACCTGTTAGCAAATACATGAAATATGATTATTTTCTACACCATTGAGCATTTTACGTTAAATCATTTAGTACAGGATCGCATTCAGGAACAACGTCATGATGAAAGGGGCAAAGAATAAATTTTGAGGAATGTTGGGCTAACGCTCCCCTTATTACCATAACTTGTAGGTTATAAACTCTTTTGGAATCTGGGCTTTCCCCCTGAGCAGTATGTACTGTCTAGTGCTGATATACTCCTTAAAATAATTTTTAAAACCTATGAACCCCTGTCTACATTTTAAGTTGCCATTGCCGTTTTAAAAGATCACTAGCTTAAATTGCTGGCAAATTCAAATGTATATGTGCTTTAAGTGTACTTTTCTTCCCAAAATCTTGGCTCACCAATTTAGCTTATTTGGTTTATTATGTGTCTGTTCTAGAATTGTCAGAGTTTTCTTAGTTGCCAAATTAGTCAAACAAGATAATTTATATAAGAAAATAAAATGTTACCCCATTTTTCTAGTGACATAGTTATGTTTATAAATATCCATTTAACAATTATTAACCTCTCTCTTTTTAAGAGACAGGTAATATTTGGAATCTTCTCCTAACTGCATCATTTGGGTAAAATAAGAATTAATTTTTCCCCAAATACCTCTTAGTTTTATTCTCAAGTGAATTGTACATTCTAGAAAAGTCTCTGAGTTTGGTGCCTAAGAGACATTGCACCATAAGATTGCAGATGGTATGATGTTTGCTTTCTTTTTATAAAGTGAAAGAAGGGGAATTATTAAAGGGGAAGTGAGTAAGGCTGCTGAAACATCAGTTTTCTGAAAGAACACATATGTAGTTGAAAATCTGGAAAATGTTTTCCTTAAAAATTTTCTGATTTTCACACTCTTTAGAAAGTCTTTGTGTATTATGAATATACAAATACTCTAGTTTTGATCTTCAAGTATGTTAGGTTCTGGAGGCAGCTACTCTTTACTCCAATAATATTGATTGAAGGTAGAAGTGAAGAGAAAGATGAGATCTGAAATTAAGGAAAAAAAATTTTTTGAGAGGTTTTCGCTATAGAGTGCTTGAGCTCGCTAGAAAGACAGAGAGAGACAGAAAGTGAGAAATCACCCTCCAGGGAAATGGCCATGCCACAATTCCTTCTCCTCCATTCTCCTCTCGGGATCTTGGGCACACACACACACATACGCTCGGTGTGAATTTAAGCCACTGGGTCTGGGACTCGAACCATGGTTGACTACATGGGAATCCAGTGAAAAAGTCATTACGCCAACTGCTGATCCCTAGAAATAACCTTTTATTTAAATAACCTTTTTTCAAATGTGATTTATTAATTAGTAAATATACATAAAATGTTTAAGTAAATTAATAAGGAAAAGTAAATTTTCAAGAGTTACACTTTTTCCTATTGTGAATATTATGAGCATGAAGAATGTTGTTTTAGAATATATGTTAAAAGATAATTATCATGTTTATTCTTGCCAGGGTGATCGTGGAGACCCTGGGCCTGCAGGTTTGCCAGGCTCTCAGGGTGCCCCTGGAACTCCAGGTCCTGTTGGTGCTCCAGGAGATGCAGGACAAAGAGGAGATCCGGTGAGGAGAGAATAAAAATCACACTGACAGTTATTCATATCAATAAGCATATTATAATATATATTATATGATATATATTATATTACAACCTGTATGCATACATACACAAAGTCATATATATATATAAAGTTTATATTTCAGTCTTAAAGAAAATATTCACTATCCAGTAAGGATTTAAAGGTGCTTTTGCTTTTTGATTTTCACACTTTAATAATGCTGTGATTTATAAAAATTATAGTAAATATGCATCATGTTATATGTAAGCTAGTAATATCTAACTATAATAAACTAAAGTGATATTCATTCAGTGAAACCAATAAATTAAATGAACTCTGAAAATTTCACTGGAGTTATAGTAAAACATTTTTACCTATATTTAAATATTTGCATGATTTCAATCAATTACCCATAAAAGTATACATATAATCACATATATACTGTATATATGTAAACACATGACTAAAAATACATATTATGTCTTCACATATAAATAAAATGTTTGCATTTTTTACATAGAATTTTTGTGAACATTTTTTTCTAGGGTTCTCGGGGTCCTATCGGACCACCTGGTCGAGCTGGGAAACGTGGTTTACTTGTAAGTTCTTTGTTTTTCTTCAAATAAAGTTTTCTTGTATAAAACGTACTCTCACAGAAGTACAATTTAAAATTTATAAATGGAAAAAGTCAAATTCTAAAAGCTTGAACAAAAAATGGAGATAAGAGTTCATATTTGTTTTTATAATTTTAACACAGCTTCTCTGTATTTAACCATCAATTCTTTAAAAATTTAGTAAATATTTTTAGAGTTCAGTTTTCTTTCAGAATAATAGGGATATTAGTGTAGTTCTCTCAGAGCTGTTCTAAAAGTCGCAGAGGTAAGTGGATTTGAAATTTATGATTTTATAATTATAATGTTAACACAGCTTCTCTGAATTGACCTTTTAATTTTTTCAAAAATAAGATGACAATGATGTGGATAGTAATGTCTTTGTCTTGACTGATATGCATGGTAATCATGCTGGAAAATGCTGGGAAAAGAAATGTAATACACTGTAAAGGTATATGTGATTAAATGTAGTATAAAAATTTAGATAATAATAAATAAATAAAATTAAATTAAAAAATAAGTTTTAGAGTCCAGCTTTCTCTCAGAATAATAGGACATTAGTACATTTCTCTCAGAGCTGTTCTAAAAGTTACAGAGGAAAGTGGATCTAAAAGCTCTTTGATTAGACTTTCCTAACTATTCCTAATCTTGCTATTTGTAATCACTTTCAGGTTAACTATATAGATGTCTAATAGGTCATACTCCTTTCATGTCCATTATATAGATCAATATCTACATTCATCAAGAACAATTATATCCTTACTATATCCTTAAAATAATGGCCATTTTTTTTTTCACCTTTTTTTTCCCCTTATGGAGCTCATGTGCTTGCTGGAGAGAGACAGAGAGAAGGAAAGGGAGCAGTCATCTGTCAGGGAGGATGACCATGCCACAGTCCCTTCTCCTCCATTCTTCTCCCTGGATTTTAGGCACACGTGTAGATGGGCCCTGCATGAATTTCAAACCACTGACTGCATCCAGGACTTGGAATGTGGTTGGCAATGTCCAGTGTTTTAAAGTTCATACCATCTGCTGGCCCCTTTGTTATCATAATCTCAGTTTTGATTTGACCTTGACTGGCAAAGATTTCATAGTTGTACAAAAAATCAAGAGTGGTTTTCTAAACACAGAGACAGTACAATTTCATTTTCAATGAATAAATATATTTTAGTTAATAATTTAATAGGTGTTTTCTGGTTTAGCTTATGTTTCATAATGAAACATTGGGACATCCTTGAAATAAAAGAACCTTTATAACATTGCATGCAGACTGATTTAGGTATTTAAATTTGCATTGCTATGTGAAATATAGGCACTGAAGCCTAGTCTTGCTTTTACTTAAAAGTACAAGCTGATTATTAGGGAATACAAATTAAAAAACACAAAATAAAACCTAACACCTAATAAGAGAAAACTGAACTTAGACCAGGCGATTTGATGAGTGCATCCATCCTCCATAGTCAACTCAATAGGGCTCCAGTTTTTTTTAGGAATACTCTAAAGACAAAAATGACCCTGCTTTCTTGAAACTTCTGCCAATTATATGAGATGTTATTATATGATTTGCATTTGCTAATTAATTAGTAATGGAGTAGGATTAGGATCGCTGGATTTGGGATAACATGAGGATAACATGGGATTTCTTTTTTTTTTTTTTGCAATGAAAAGTGTCTTAAGTATGATATTCCTGTTTCATTTGCTTAAAAAAAAAGTGTGTTTTTTTGCCAATTTCTTAATATAGTCCCAGCTGTTATGGCCATTTAGTTTGTTTGTATATGCTATATGCAAATTAAATAAGCATTTTATTTTCAGAGGAAGAACAAATTAAAAAGTACGTGTTTTAAGTTTAAAAAATCTAAGTATGGTGGCAATTTTTTTGCATAACAGTATTAACTAAGTACATGAAATAGAATCTTTGGAAAATGTATCAAATAAGTTAGATCAAACGTAAAGATATCTCATTTAAGTATGAATTTAGGATACATGTTTTTAAAAACATAATATTTAGGAAAACATCCTTATAAGTTTATGTTTTTGGTGATCACCCTTTATTCCTGAATAAAAGAGACAAAAAAAATCCCCAGATATAATTCTATTTAGATAAGTAAATATGTTAATCTGTATAAAATATAGTATTCACAATTATAGTAAATACAACTCTAAAAATGTTAAAATGTAGTAAACTGTAGCTTTAACAATTAACATCCATGTCACAACGCTATTTCTAGGGACCCCAAGGACCTCGCGGTGACAAAGGTGATCATGGAGACCGAGGTGACCGAGGTCAGAAGGGCCACAGAGGCTTCACTGGTCTTCAGGGCCTTCCTGGACCTCCTGTAAGTTATTCCTTTCAGTATTATTCTGCCTTCCCTCTGCAAATATCCAGGTTATCTTGACATGAACACTTAACTATCTGTAAAGTAGATAAACATTTGTATATCTTATTTTAACTTCAAAAAATATTTTGACGAATAACTAATGATGTGGTCACCCAAAATAATTGTCCATACGTAAGCTATAATTTTTAGGGAAGAAATAAATCAAAAAGCAATAATTATCTTTACTCTCACAGTTGTTTTTGGTGTTGGTCCACTTCCATAGATACTTTACCATAGTAGTCTCTGCTGCTAAAGTCCATGAGAGAGCACATTTTAAAAAGATAAGACACAGTGTAGGATCTAAATATTTTCATAAACTTTAAATTTTTATTTCCACTTAGGGTCCAAATGGTGAACAAGGCAGTGCTGGAATTCCTGGACCATTTGGACCAAGGGTAAGTAACACAAATGAAGTTGCAGATGTAAATAATAATGCCTTCAGTTGGTGACATGCTGCTAATTCTTGAGAATCATTTTCATGACATTGAAGCTGGAGATGGCTCATAGTCTCTGAAGTTGACAGCAGACATAAAACAAACCATATGGCAATTTTTTTAAGGTAGAAATATCCTGAAATATGACAAATTATCTCATGAGTCCACATTAAAATTCCTTACCTCAGGTTTGGATTTATTCATCTGTTAGTTAATATTCTTGCTTTGTGTGAATTTATATTTCCATTGAGCTTGTGCTCTTGGATAGTATAATAGGACCTACCATGAAACTGACACAGACATGTTGAAGCTGGATGTATTTTGTCATTTAAGTAACTGTGTTAATTCTTCACAAGTATGAAGAAGGCTAATTTGGAAGGAAAACATAAAATGAAACCAATATTTGAAACTTTTGGAGATTCTACATTAGTATTTTTTAAATAATTATTTAATTTTATTCATTCATTCATGTATTTTAGTTTGACCAGAGACAAAAAGATAAAGAGCGAGAAAGAGAGCAAGCAAGCCACCAGGTCCAGGACTCAAACCATGGTCAGCCATGTGGGAGTGTCCAGCGCCTTAACCACCAAGCCACCTGCTGGTCCCCTCTATGTTAGTATTAATGGTACTCCTAATATGTCATTGATGTCATAAGAAAATTGAATTTATGATTATTTAGGAAAATAGAAAAACATGTTGAAATAATTAGAAAAATTATTTTAAAAATTTCTGGTATATCTAAATATCTCAATTTTATTCATAAAATTGAGAATAGTCACATCAAAATTACTATAATATGATGAGATCTTGGCATATAAACATACATATTTCACAAACACTCCAGCTTTTGTCATTTTTTTTTACCTTGAGTTAATTGAGTTTCCAACTAATTACAGTGTTTAGAATTTGATGAAATAGTTCCTACCAATAAAAGTTATGTGATTAGTCTATTAAAGATTTTAATTCACACTGGTATTTTACCATACATGTATGATGGAAGATTCAGTGTAATGAAATCAAGAATGTTACTAAGTGCCAGAAATTCATTTATAAGTCATTAAGAAATGGAATCAGAAATCATTATAATAGCTCTGTATATAAAACAGTTCTTTGATCAGAGACAAGCATTATTCAATTTTTCTTTATAGAATCTAAAATACAGTCTTTGTCTCTTTCAGGGTCCCCCAGGCCCAGTAGGTCCTTCAGGTAAAGAGGGAAACCCTGGACCACTTGGGCCGATTGGACCTCCTGGTGTGCGGGGCAGTGTAGGAGAAGCAGGACCTGAGGTAAAGTCACAAGGATGTCCATACAAGAACTGCATTGATCTCAATAACTTGGATTCCCTCTAAGTAACATCTGTGCAATCTGATATTTAAGAGACTTAAGAGACCCTGAAAACGAACATATAAGTAACATAAGTGCTTTTGTGTATAAACAGTCATCTACAAATTTTATTTTTTTAATTCTCAGAGGGTGTGTGTGCTCACCAGAGTAAGACAGAGATGAAAAGAGAGGGGGGAAAGACATCTCTCAATGGTGTGTGGTTACACTGTAATCTCTTCACCTCCATTTCTCCATCTTACTGGGGTTTGGGAGACACTGGCACATGTGTCCAGTATGTTTTTCAAGCTGTAGGGACAGGGATTTGAATTGCAGTTAACCATGTGGGGTCCAGTCTTCTTAACTACTTGGCAATGAGGCAAGCCATTAAATAATTTAATACACACTATTTAGAGTTTTTTTTTCCCTTTCCTTTTTTTTTTTTTTTTTTAACCTTTTGGAGAGATTTTTGCTATAGGGCACATATGCTCACCGGAGAGACAAAGAGAGACAGATACAGAAAGTGAGCACTCAGCCCTAAAGGGACTGGCCACATGGCAATCACTTCTATTCGCTTCTTGGGATCTTGGATACGCATGCACAGATTTCAGTTTTAAGCCACTGGGTCCAGGACTTGAACCATAGTCAACTATGTGGGAGTTCAACAACATAACCATTATGCCATCTGCTGTTCCCTAGAGTTGTAAAATAGGAGTTCAAACTACTCAACCCTTGACTACTTATGGTATCAGTGAGAGAAAATAGCAAGTTAGAGTTGTATTTATAATTAAAGTTATGAAAATGTTGCTTTCCTTTCTTAAAAAATTTTTATTTAATTACATTTATTATTATTATTATCATTTTAAACTTGACCAGAGAGAGACACAAAGAGAGAAAGAGAGAGGGAAAGTGAGAAAGCATGCTGCTATTTCCAGGACTTGAACCATGGTGAGCCATGTGGGAATACGACACCTTAACCTCCACGCCACCTGCTGGCCTTAAAATGTTTTTTAAAACATTTCTTCACATATCACGATAAGGAATACCCTAAATGCCTGTGAGATGTAGCTTCTACTTCATAAAACCTTTATAAAAATGCTAAAATGGGGACCAGCAGTTAGCGTAATGGCTATGTCACTGGACACCCATGTAGTCGACCTGAGCGCACGCATCCTATGGCAAAAAACAAACAAACAAACAAACAAACAACAACAAAAAAAAAACAAAAAAAAAACAAAAAAAAACAAAAAAAAACTCTCCAAAAAAAAAATGCTAAAATGAAGACTATGAAATTGGATTTTTTCTCAGTTATGTGTATCAAATTGCCTCTATGTCCCATGTCAAGAGGAATGTTTCCTATTTACTTATTTCTTTCATTGTGAATAGGAAACAGCTATAGAACCAAACTACTCTGACTTATGTGACTTTTGATTGACCTGATTTTGTAGTTTGATGATTCTTGTTAGAAAAAATTTTTTCTCCTGAGAGTAGTGTCAAAGAATGCATGGAATTATGATATGACCTTAGAGAAATAAATTCTTATCTAACAGCCTTTTGAGGATGAGAAAACATTGGCACCGAAGGTTAAAACAAATTATCTGGTACCAGAATCCTGAGAGGAGAATGGAGTTGAAGGGATTGTGGTGTGGCCATCTTCCATGAGGGGTGATTTCTCACTCTCTCTCTCTCTGTCTCTGTCTCTCTCCCTCTGCCAAGTGCACATGCTCAGTAGCATGCTCAATGTCAGAGAGCTAAGTCAGTAATAAAACTCTGGCTTTCTGACTCCCTGGTCTGTGCTCTCCATGTGAGACATGGACTATATGTCTCTTCAAGTTGTCCCCCTATTCTTTCACACCATGGAATGCCTTCTTGAATATGTGCAGAAGAAAATTAAGAGAGAATCTAATTCCTAGCCTCTACCGTGTTTTGTGTTTGTCTCTCCCTCCTACAGTTCTCTTTTAGCAAAAGTTCATGGGAGTTTGTTACTTATAGCAATAGAAAAGTTTCCTAAAGAGAACTTTCTTTGATTTTGTTTAGGCAAAGATTTTGATTTTTTTTTTATATCAAAATAAAAAAGTTTCCTGTGTTTCCCATGGTCTCTGTCATTTGGAAGTAATGGAAAATTCTCTTGTTAGTTTTTTCTTGGTATTGACATAAAGCTTTATAGAACCAGCACCCACAACTCCCCTGAATCACTTGTCCAGCTTCTGTCCATAAACATTTTTAAACCATTTAAGTTTTACCATGCCCAAGAGTTTGTAAATAAATTTATGTTTCTGCAGGTTCTTTATATATGTGTGTGTTTGTGTGTGTATATATATATATAATTTTATTTTGCTTTGAGATTTTATATATGATGTATATTAAATTATAATAAACATATAATTTATATTTGTATATAATATATATTATATTATACATATTTAAATTTGCTATTGGGCATGTGCACTTGGCAGAGAGAGAAAGACAGAGAGAGAGAAGGAAAGTGAGAAATCACCACTCATGAAAGATGGCCACACCGCAATCCCTTCAGCTCCATTCTCCTCTCAGGATTCTGGATATGCACACACTCATGCCTGGCATGTTTTTCAAGCTTCTGGGTCTGGGACTTGAACCACACATTTGACCATGTGGTATCCAACCCTCTTAACCACTGTACCGATTTCTAGCCTCATATCTGTAGATTCTTAAAATATATTGTATCTTTAAAGTAAACATTATAGTAAATGTTTTGTTCTTTCATCTATATTTATCTCAGATGTCCTCTTGCAGGTATGTTGCCTGAAAATGAACCTCATTTCTCAACTTCAGAGTGTAACAGCTTGGCAGGCCAGTCTAGCTAGTGCCAACAGAGCATGAGTCAGGTCTTCCCATACAGTGATATTGCACTAAATTGATGGACCTCCCTATAACAAGTCCCATCAATTTAGAAAAAACAGTATGTAAATATGTTTCCAATGTGTTTTTAATTAGGGTCCTCCTGGTGAACCTGGTCCACCTGGGCCTCCGGGTCCTCCTGGCCACCTCACAGCTGCTCTTGGAGATATCATGGGGCACTACGACGAGAGCATGCCAGACCCACTCCCGGAATTTACGGAAGACCAGGCGGCCCCTGATGACAAAAACA
The DNA here is from genome assembly GCF_000334495.1 of Tupaia belangeri chinensis. Classification (NCBI taxonomy): domain Eukaryota; kingdom Metazoa; phylum Chordata; class Mammalia; order Scandentia; family Tupaiidae; genus Tupaia; species Tupaia belangeri. The sequence continues at coordinate 3,666,970 of NW_006159700.1, forward strand.
AAACCGACCCAGGGGTCCATGCTACCCTGAAGTCACTCAGTAGTCAGATTGAAACCATGCGTAGCCCTGATGGTTCTAAAAAACATCCAGCCCGGACTTGCGATGACTTAAAGCTTTGTCATTCTACAAAGCAGAGTGGTGAGTAGACATGGCCCATTTTAGCAAAATCAATGGACTCTGATTGTGTTTTTCTCAGTTACATTTTAGAAATTTTTTTATTGACTTTTTTACTTAGTGATAGGCACAAGCGATAAAACGATAGAAATGTCACAGAACATACAGTTTGGTGGTAGAAAAGGTCAGCTATTTGAAAATTATAAGGCAGAAGGATATGTGCTATAATAAAGGGTAAAGACTGCTGTGTCCCATTTCATGACATTAGTTCTATTTCCTTCCAGATTCCTATAAGATTGTTAAGTTTTGTGAAGTACAAACACTAGTGATGATATAAATATAGAAAACATTTGCTTAAGCATAGTTAGATGTGTGATCTCTCAGAGTTTTCATGTGCTAACATATATTGTTGGAAGCTCAAGAATCAAAGAAAATATTTTAAAACCTGTATTTATTTGAATGAAATTCCATTCATGTGATTTAGTGTTCTTTTAAAATAATTTCATGCCAGAGGTGTGTGCATTTGCCAGAGGAAGTAAAAGAGAGAGCAGCCCCCCTCACCTCCCAATGGTGCATGGTTATCCTGCAATCCTTTTCCCTCCATTTCTCCATCCTTTCAGGATTTGGGACATACACACATTGTGTAATTTTCAAGCTACCAGGACAGGTACTTGAACTGCAGTCAGACATGTGGGACATGACTTCTGCTGCATAGCATTAAGCAACTGTACCACAGAGCCGGCCCAAGTTTAGTGTTCTGTGCACCACACTTTTGGAATCTTCATTAGCAGGATTATATCATAGTGAGATGCTAACGCACTTTGGAATGAAATAGTATTTCTGCCCTAGTTGCATGTACCAAGTTTTCCTTGTTCTACATTTGATTAATCTAATAACACCAGGAGAGGAGGTAGCCTAGACCATAAATATGAGTTATGAAATGCTTAAGTTTTGATTAACTTGAAATGACATTCACAAAGATAAATTACTATTTTTGAAGAATATGCCATTTTATTCCCAGCTCTATACTTTACATTACCACTTTCAATTAATTTTATGTAAAATGCAATTTTTCATATATATATATATATATATGCAAACACACAGCTAGGTACACATACATGTGTATAGTCATTTGATTTGATGTCTAGTACCAGGAACTACCTGGGTATATCTGGCAATATCTTTGACTTGACTAATATGTACTGTATTTATGCTGTGAAAAATCGTTGTACTATGTAAAGATGTACTATGATTAAACAGAAGTGAAAAAAGAAAAAAAATAAGTGAAATAAGAAATGAACCTCTTATACATGAGATTAATTTTTAAAAGAGCCAGTGAGAGGATTCATAGTATTATAATTGTAATTCAGCTCATTTATTTACTTTATTCATAGTTTTGATGAAATAGGATTTTTTTTCATTGCAACTCCAGTTTGCTTAAAATATTGATCTTATAAATTTAATTGGTTCACATATATGTCAGCAGAGTCACTTATTCACTGTAGATGATCTCTTTTGGGGATTTCTTTCTCATCTACAAGATGGGGATCATGATGCTTCCTTCACACAGCTGTTTTGAGCTTTTCGTGAGTGGTTTGGCAAAGTGCTGTAGAACAGTGACTACATGATGGATGGACCCATTGCATATCAGCATCTTTTTTCTTAGCGGATGCTTTTTCTTAAAAGTATCTTTAATCAGTGAGTTTATATTTCCAAACTTTCTGTTAATTTTTTAGAGACTCCTAAATATGTTTAAAATGATCTTTATTTAGCAAGTATTTGTAATTTGGAAAATAGGTGAATACTGGATTGATCCTAACCAGGGATCTGTTGAAGATGCAATTAAAGTTTATTGCAACATGGAGACAGGAGAAACATGTATATCAGCAAACCCATCTAGTGTACCACGTAAAACCTGGTGGGCCAGCAAATCTCCTGACCACAAGCCTGTTTGGTATGGTCTGGATATGAATAGAGGATCTCAGGTAATTTAATGTGCTTACTTAAAATTTTATTATTTGCTTTGTATTATTCATTGTATTTTTTAAGACTATGCTATTATTTATTTATTTATTTATTTTGAGAGAGAGATTTTTTTTTCCTATAGGGCATGTGTGATCCCTGGAGAGACAAACAGAGACAGTGAGACAGAAAGCAAGAAATCACCTCCCCCCCCGGGGGGGAGGTTGGCTATTGCAAAATCCCTTCTCCTCCATTTCCTCTTGGGATTTCGGGCATGCATGCACATGTGCCTGGTGTGAGTTTCAAGCTACTGGGTCTGGGACTAGAACTGTGGTGGATTCCATGGCAGTGTAGTGATGCAACCATTATGCCATCTGCTGCTCCCACTATTCTTTTTTGACCAGATTTGTTTGACCATGTTTTATTCTAAAGTGATATATGTTCACCAGTTACCACTGCCACATCATTGCATTCACAAACCTTTACTATTAGTTCAATGAACTTAAATTAGGAGTCTCAGAATAAAATTTTTTACGACAGTAATCCCTAATTCTTACAATTCTCCATAAAGCAGATTTGAAAAATACTTAGGCTTTCTCTGCTGAATTAGAATTGTTGTGAGTTTCATCACTTCTTGTTTGGGGGCAGTAAGAACAGAGATTCTTGTGAATATTCAGAAAAAATTTAAAGTTATATATACAGTTAGAGTAACTCTTTATGTAACAAGAGTTAATGTAATACTCTTTAAAATTGATTTGTTTGAATCCGTTTATATACCCATGTTTCCACATATAAAGGACGTATGTAAAGCATTATCAAATTCTTCAGTATTATACATAACAAAGACTGTTTTTGTTTCTCTAGTTTGTTTATGGAGACCATCGGTCGCCCAATGCAGCCATCACTCAGATGACCTTCTTGCGCCTTTTGTCCAAAGAAGCCTCCCAGAACATTACTTACATCTGTAAAAACAGTGTAGGATACATGGATGATCAAGCTAAGAACCTCAAGAAAGCAGTGGTTCTTAAAGGAGCTAATGACTTAGACATCAAGGCAGAAGGAAACATTAGATTCAGATATATAGTTCTCCAAGATACTTGCTCCGTAAGTACCTTTTGATCTTTGTACATTCATCTGAATGAAGTAAGACATTTGTTTTTCTTAAAAATACTGTCATGGCACTATAATTAGAGGCAATTTCATTTTTATATAAGAGCACAGCATTTTTTAAGAGGTTTTTGCCATAGGCATGTGTGCTCATCAGAGAGAGAGAAATCAGCGAGAAGGAAAGTGAGAAATCATCCTCCCTGATGGATGGCATGCCACAATCCCTTCCCATTCCATTTTCCTCCTGGGATTTTGGGTATGTACACAGATGTACCCAGCATGAGTTTCAAGCTGCTGGATCTGGACTCAAACTAGAATCATTCATGTTTAATGCCTTAACCACTACACTACCTGCTGGCCCCCATCAATTTGTTAATATAATAGTTGTTCTTTAGTGTAAACTCAATGCTTATTATTAGCACATGAAGCTTGGTAGAGGTTTTAATGATGAATTAGTCTTATTTGTGCAAAATAATAATTTTCAGAACTTATGTTGGTAATAATCACTTGGGAAGCTGAAAAAGAACAAAGGGAATTTACTCTTAAAGCATGAAAGAAATGCTATGTATAGTGAGAGGTATGCTAGTACATTATGTTATCAGTGCTCTTACTTTGGAATAGTGCTAAAAAACTATTGCTCATATATTATAAAAGTTGTCCAGGGGAGTGTTGATGTCTAGCAACCTTGAAAACTTTTGTATTTCTTGTTAATATGTTGCACTATCTAATTTCAGAAGCGAAATGGAAATGTGGGCAAGACTGTCTTTGAATATAGAACACAAAATGTGGCACGCTTGCCCATCATAGATCTTGCCCCTGTGGATGTTGGCAACACAGACCAGGAATTTGGCATTGAAATTGGACCAGTTTGTTTTGTGTAAAGTAAGCCAACATACATCAACAATGAGCACCACCTTCAACGACCACCACCATTCACAAGAACTTTGACTGTTTGAAGTTGATCCTGAGACTCTTGAAGTAATGGCTGATCCTCTATCAGCATTGTATATATCGTCTTAAGTGCCTGGCCTCCTTATCCTTCAGAATATTTATTTTACTTATGGTCCTCAAGTTTTAATTGATTTAAAATATTTTTCAATACAGCAGTTTGGGTTTAAGATGACTGATGACAAAGACCACCTTAAAAAGAAAGTAAAGTGATTGATTAAATAAATAAATCTCCTTTCCCCCTCCTCCCCCAGTTTATTTCAGTGTAATGAAAAAGTTGCTTAGTATTTATGAGGAAATTCTTCTTCTGGCAGGTAGCTTACAGAGTGGAATATATACAACCACAACACATGTTTATTTTGCTTTGCCGCAGTTTGAAAAGTAGTGAATATCCTTTTGTGACCTCTCATTCCCAGAGTATCAATTAAAAAATGAATTGAAATGCTTAACTTTTTAGTTGAAACCCACATTTGTGTCTTGGTAGTGTAAACTATTGTAGAGACTATTTAAAGAGAATCTTAAAAAAAAAAAAAATGCCAATGTCTCACTGCCTTAAATGAAACTTTAATAATGTAGAGTCAATGGAATTTCAGAATGCCAGTGTCTCACTGCCTTAAATAAAATTTAATAATGTAGAGTCAATGGAATTTCAGAAGAACCAAGCAAAATTACTTCCACTTCTTAAATTTTGTAAGAAGTAGTAAGTTTAGATTTCTTTCTCATTCAAATTAAAGGTATCTTTTCCCTCTCGACTCAATCTATCAATACAGATAGAAGTTACATAAGTATACCATTTAATACATTTGCACTTTCTTATTTAAGAAGACATTGAATGCAAAGTGATTTACACATACTACTTCATAAACACTTGTCCAGGACCCAAAGTTGAGACTCTTCTACATGTATAATCTCTTCATCCTGAAGCCTATAATGAAGAAAAAGTTCTAGAAACTCAGAGTTGTGAAGCTGATTCTAATCAAATGTGATGATTGGAATTTGACTATTTGGCCTTTGAACTTCCATAGGAAAAATGACCCAACATTTTATAGCATGAGCTACCTCATCTCTAGAAGCTGGGATGGACTTAATATTCTTGTTTATATTTTTAGATACTAAAAGGTGCTATGCTTCTGTTATTATTCCAAGACTGGAGATAGGCAGGGCTAAAATTATTTTTTTTTCCTTTATTGATGGTGCTAAAATTCTTTCTATAAAAATCTTTAAAAATAAAAGATGATTTCATCAGTACCATTTGTGAAAACATAACTGTTAAATTTCCCCATTGTTCCAGTACTCTTTCACTGTTTCTTTGTCATACTGTACCTGGAGTGCTTTGTAATAATTTGCATGTTTCTTAGATCAAAACATGTAGGTGCCCTTGTGTCTTAAGTTTTTTTTAAATTGCATTTGTTGGCTCCGTTTTTATTTTTTCTTTAAAAATAAACAGCTGGGACCATCCCAAAGGACAAGCCATGCACACAACTTTGGTCATGTATCTCTGCAAAGCATCAAATTAAATGCACGCTTTTGTCATGTCAGTGGTTCTCATTTTGTGGAATTCCTTTAAACATATTAGATCCATTTCATTTTTAATTGTGAAAAGTAACGTGTTGCAGTATTCTTTGTTTGCCATTTCTTTAAAAGTACAACAAATATTTTCCACCATGTGTATACAGGCTTATAAAGGAAATTCTATCTGCACCATCATCCACAAAGGGAATATGACACTTAATTATTACTGTCTATGCCCTTAGAAGTGTCAGTGTAGTATTACTGATAAAAAGGGGAAGCAATAGATTTTTTTATGGTTGAATAAACTGTGATAATAAACATGTCTCTCTAAATCACATGTAAATTTACCTTAAGTGTATTCAGTTTTATGTTCAATATTTATTTCACAACATCAGTTTTCCAAAATTGATTATTATTTCAGTTCTACATATTGAATTTGAGTATTATGTACATAAAGGCAATTGTGAGTTTCATTGAATTTCCTTCAAGTTAAATCTATCCAGGTTGGATAAATTCAGAGGTGACAAGAAATATGTGGTGATTCTATTAAATCAAATACACTAATAACTTGCAACTACAGAAATGCCTGTTCTTCTTTGGAACTTAAAAGTCTATAAATAATAGGCCATTTTAAATCCTTCAGATTTCTTACCTATGTTCTAGATCTATAGGTTCTATTAGACTAGTAAACTTTTCTACCTGCACATCCCATAGGCACCTGATATTCTACATGGTCAAAAGTCAAATGTTCTACATCTTGGGAGAATGGTTGCATTAACTTACTATTAATTTATTAAAAATATACATCATTTCAAAAATTAACAGAAATGGAAAATAACAAAGAAAGCACAAACATTACCGAGGAAGTTCTGTTTTTTTTTTTTTTTTTTTTTTTGAGAGGTTTTAACTATAGGGCGGGTGCGTGTGCCAAA
>NW_006159700.1:3673711-3742140 GCF_000334495.1 Tupaia belangeri chinensis
GGACACGAACCATGGTCGACTACATGGGAGTCCAGCGACATAGCCATTATGCTAACTGCTGGTTCCCTTTTTTAAATTTAATTTTAATTTTTTTTCCATTACTGAGGAAATTCTAAAATCATCATACAAATTTTGGTAAATTCTGGACAAGTTAAATATAATTTCTTACAAATTGAAAAAAAAAAGGTTCAAAGGAATTATAGAAATTATTCCTCCTCAAGAAAACAAAAATAAACAAAACACAACAAAAACAAAAAATCACAATCATTGGAACTATCTCACTTACAGTCCATGAAAATAAAGACTATCTTGGACTAGTAGGTGGCATGGAAGTTATGAAGCTGGATCCTACATGGTTGGCTACATGGTTGTAATCACAGATCCAATAGCTTGAAAATCACTCTAGGCATGCGTGCATGCATGCCCAAAATCCCAAAAGGAGACCGGAGGAGAAGGTGTGTGGCATGGCCACTCACACCTTATCCTGGGAGGTGGTGATTTCTCACTTTCTCTCTCTCTACCACTCTCTTCCTCTTTCTCTCTGACTCTAAGGTGAATGTACATGTCCAATAATAAAAATGCCAATAAATAAATAAAATAATGAACATCTTTTCACACAACTTTTTTCTTTGAAATTGTGATGATTTCAGTAGAGATCAAATACAATCTTTTAGTCTTTTCGAGGTCAGCCATTGTTATACAGTTGTTAGAGTACAATTACATGATACTGGAGCCATATTGGAAATTTCTAGGTCCAGATCCTGGCTTAAACTGAACATATTGGGTGCTACCCCAGGGCACCCTGGGATTCTGTTTTGCTGGAATTGGGGTGAGGAGGAATGCAGATGATGGCATGATGAGCTCTTATAGAGGTTCCTCTCTCAATAAACAAAATACTGTTTTTAAAAGTTATTTGGAGAGTTGAGGTACAACAACTACCAAAAATCTATGGAGTGTGGGCATTTCAGTAAGTCTCTTTTATCAATTTGACTGGTTCATTCAAGAGAACCTTTTCTCTTCAGCTTCTTTTGTTAATGTAACATTTTATCCAACACTTTAAGGTTGATATTACCCAGGACTAGTCTATTCTCTTTATCATCACATTCAATATTATCTCATCATCTGTCTTTATCCATACCAATGGCTTTACTATTGTCTATAAGTCAGTATCTCCAAATGTATATGACTAGCCCAAACCTCTCCTTGGAGTTTGAGAAATACATATACAAATATTTAACTTACCATTTTAATTTGGATTTCAGAGGTACTAATAGATCCATATGTTCAAATAAAATTTCATGATATCTTAAAGCTGGTTTATATTCTGTGTTTCCCACCTCACTCAATTGCTTCATTGTTCATTCATTTAGATATGCTGGAAACCGAAATCATTCTTGTCACCTCTCTCTCATCATGCCAAAGTCTTGGAATTGCTAAGTATTTTCAGCTTTGCCACCTAAATGTCCCCTAAGGTTATAGCATTCTCTACATCTTCACTGCCACTATTCTAGTCCTCACAATAATTACCTATTAATTGGGCTCTTCATGGCCTTGCAGCAGGTTTTCAGCATCATCTCTTGCCCTTTTCTGTTCTATTCTTTCCACTGTTGCCAGAGCAATCAATTTAAATGTAAAAATGAATGTGTCACCTATCAATTTTCCCCTGCACAGAAAATACAGCACACACACACACACACAATCTTAAAAAACTTTAATCGCATCTTACAGGATAAAGATAAAAACACCTCCAGCTCTGAGGTACTGGCATACCACAACTTATGCCTACTTTTCAGGCTCCATTGTACCAGATGCTGGACACAATATGGAAACCACAGTTTCAGTCCCCAACCAGTCATCTTGAAATGCGTTGGGTGCAGATGTGAGTACCCAGGAGTTGATAGGGTAGAGAGGAGTGGGGATTGCAGCATTATCAGACCCTGTGAAGACTCTCCTGTCTCACCCTCCTGTGCTCCTGCATGATCTCAGTCTTGAATAAAGAAAATAATTATTAAAGAAACACTAAAAAGCTATTGGTCATGAAGTATATATGATATGTTTAAATGAGTCTAAGCTATTGGTCATGAAGTATATATAATATGCATAAATGAGTCTATGTATCTTTAGAGGAATTTAGTATATAATTAAATCCAGATTTATTCAGCCAATGTATTAATTTGTTAGACATGTGTCATTTATAAGCATGTTTTCTTTTTTAATTCTTATACCCAAAGTTTTCAAATGGACTGAATATTTCAGTTCTAAAAATTTTCAGTATAGTAGCATAAAAATAAGTTAGTAGTTTAATAATCTTGAAATGAAAATGAAAACAAATATACGAATAATAACATAAGATGCCAAAAGATCAGATTCTAAAATATATTTAAAATCTATATCCTAAAACTCTCAATGAGTATGCCTAAAAGCACATTCAAATTTAAAAATATTTTGTAATAAATGTAAATGAAATACTATGTTTTGCAAAGAAATCAAGAAAAATAACAAAAATATGCAAAGTCCTATATTGACAAAATCCATAATGTAAAAGTCAACAAATAAACCCATGGATGATATTTAATATCATTTGGAATAAAAAATGCACCAGAAACAGTACAATATTATATTCTGCCTATGAGAATTTAACATATATTAAAATATCTGATAATATTAGGGGCAAAAGAAGATGCAGGGAAACACATGTGTTTTTGGTCTGTTTTCTCCTACATTGTGGAAAGTATAAGGTCATCCTGTCAAATTGGTTTATGCAGAGTTCTTGTAAATGTGAGGAGGTAGTAAAGCCAGAAGTGATTCTGGGGTACAACAAAGAACATTACACATTTGTGTATTCTCTGGGGTCATTTTATATGATGACAAGTAACTTACAACATATATTTTTTAGAAAGTGCAACTAGAGATAACAAAACTGAGTGGAACTTAAACTTCACATGATAGAAACAATTTCACAATATTGGCATATTCATTAGACTACAGCCTAAGAATCTGTTATGGGTATATTTTTTCCATGAGTATGTCATGCCAGATATTGGCATTTTTGCTTTGGAATGAAAATTATTACTTAGCAAATACTATAGTGTTCCATGCTTCCCATGCTGTTTCTATCATTTAGTGAGTAAAACCAACCAACACACCAACTAAACTTACTGGATACATGATGATAACAGCTACTAATTGCATATATAGGGTAACATGAAACTGAGCCATCTACACAAGCCTGGGATTGGAAGCAGAGAAGGAAGAAAAAAACAACCTAGAAAATGCATTTTCTGAAGGAATATTTTGAGGGGTAAAGAATGTCTTGAGCTGGAGAAGGCAAGCCAAAGATAAAGGATGTTACAGATCGAGGCGTGAAGTTCTTAAGTCATGACTTGCTTGGGGAACCCATACTGGGCTGCTATGGCAATAGATTACATGCAAGGGATTAGTAAGAGATAATACTAGAGAAATAGGGGGAGATACTATAAAGGAACTTGTGTGCAAAACTAAAGAAATTGAAAAGTATTCTAGAATTGCTTTTAGGAAACTATATGGGTTCTCAGTTGGAACTGTAACCACCGTTTAGAGGACCCTTAGAAATGTTTGAGGAGGGAGTTCATGATTATTGTGAAAACTGGGCCATATTTTAGGTATTTTGTGGATGGACCAAGAATGTTGAAACCTTATATGTGAGCCAATCTCTTAGATCAAAATCTGAACAACCTAAAATACCAATAAAACTTTTACTGCAAAATACTGAAGTATTTTAAGCAAGTAAGATGCATGTTGCAATTGCAGGTTAGAAAATTCGCCCTAGCAGTAATATTCTGGAAAAATTTGCAGCATTAATAAGACTGAAAACAGAGAGATTAGTTAGAACAGTGTTTGAGAAAAAGAAGTGGGGAATGAACAATCAATGTCACTTCAGATAGAGAAAGAGAGAGTCAGGAGGTATTTAAGAAATAAGATGAATAGAATCTGATGAAAGAGGAGAGGAAGGAACAAAAATTTTATAGTTATTTGCAACTTTCTAGCTTAAGTGGTTGTATAGAAAGTGACATGTACCAAGATGGAGAGTTGAGAAAGAGGCAGACTGAAGATACATGTGCTGTATCTGTAACCACCTATGTGGAGATGGTTGGGGTCATACTTAAAATATATATTAATTGTTCAGTCTAGGAGCTAGAACTTTGTGCTTAAATAGAATCACTCCTGAAGGGAATAAGAGCAAAATTGTGGGCTGAAAACAGATCACTGGAGAACGCTGATGTGTAAGGGGAAAAGAGAGGGAAGTTATGTACATATTAGAAAATTATCTTTTAGCTAGAAAATCCTGAACCTTGATTGTTAAAGACAACTGTGAACTTCTAAAAAATGAATGTGAGGCCACCTCGGATGTTATTGGGTTGTCTGAAAAGTCATGGCACATTTTTGCATAGAAAAACATAGAAAAGGCATTTCTTATACTCATTTTCATACTTTTATGACCAAACTTGAGAAAATTCAAAAAGGAAATAAGGGAGAAGGTAAAATTTTGGTTAAAAATTATAACTAGACAAAACCATTAGTGATAGTGTTATAAGTGGAAACATTAGAGATAAATTGTGTTAATTTAGCAAAATCCCATAAAATTTATGATGCTTGATTTTATTTTGATGCAACAGAAAAATTAAAAAAAACTCTCAAAAGCATTTAATTAGCATCTATGCCTCATCACGTGACTAACAAATTAAAAACAACCAAAAACCTGAGGACTGTGTTTATTTTCTTAGAGAATATTATTTACTGAAATTTTTTTTTGAAGAGATTTTTGCTATAGGGCACGTGCACTTGCCAGACAGACAGAGAGACAGAGAGACAGAAAGCGAGAAATCACCCCCCAGGGGGGATGGTCACACTGCAATCCCTTCTCCATTCTCCTCTTGGGATCTTGGGCACACACGCACATGCGCCCGGCGTGAGTTTAAGCCACCGGGTTCAGGAAATGAACTGCAGTCGACTACGTGGGAATCCAGCAACAAAGCCATGTACGCTAACTGCTGGTCCCCTGAAAGTTTTTTAGAGTACATGCCAAAAGCATATGAATATAAGCAATTGTGGTTTAAATGTAATCAATTGGATCTGGCAGTTGGCATGGTGGTTAAGGCACTGGCTTTCCCCATGGCTGATGACAGTTCAAGTCCTGGACTTAGTGGCTTGATTTTTCACTTTCCTTCTCTCTTTCTCTGTCTCTCTCTGGTCAAGTTATAATAATAACAATAATAAGTAATTCTTTAAAAAATGTCATTAATATAGCAATTAATTGGTCTGCACTATGTGAAGTAAAAAATGTAAATTCAAATGTTAAATACAGGACGGTAGAATTGTAATGATGATGTGAACCAATATCCCAGCAGTTGAAACGAACTTATAATGAAAGACAGCTGGAGATACAAAAGGATCACAATTGTTCACCAATTAAATGAGAAAAATGAAACATAAATGGAAAACATCTGTAGTCAGAATTTGAACCCAAAAGAATCAAAGGAGAAGCTGAAGGCCAGACCACTCCCTGACATCTGACAGATTTCCTTGCGTAATGCTGTGAATTGGGGTTCTTACAGTCAGTGATTACCTTCATTCTTTCAAATTTTACTGTTCCTGACTCCAGTGAGGAAAGGTACAGGTGGATTACATTAGAGACAAACTGAAAAACAGGCCTAAATCATTTTTATCAGTAGCACTAATGATGCCCTCCGCCTGTATATTTTCTTGTCTGTCCTCATAGCTCTTGAATTCACCACAATCTTAGCCCTTAAAATTAAATTCTCCCTTTCTTAAACCATTAATATCTACAGGGTCTCAAATACAGCTCTTGGTGATGTTTTCCCCACATCCCAGTTTCCAACATGTGACACCATGCTGTCCTTTTCCCCTTTTCTTTGCAAGTTTCACTCCCTAGTGAAATCATTCTGGAGCCAGATGATTTCACTGGCCATCCGTATAAGGATAATTTCCAAATCTACTTAGCTACCCCTGACCTAGTATCCTACAATCAGTTACACATTTTCTCATGCTCATTCACACTTGCAAATGAATCACTGTCATATTTAACTGCCACGTAGATAGCTGTTAGACTGAAGTTGTGAAACTTTCCACTTAGTCCTTATTAAATGGAAACATCTCTGGCATGACTTCTGATATCTTCCTTTAGCTGTCCCCATTTTCCCTCCTGAACCCAATTTTCTCAGCAAGTATTCCTACATTCTGTAATTCACTCAGTCTAGACCTTGAGAAAAATGTGTCCTCGCTACCTATAAGATTATTTAGTCTCATCTTCTTCTTCCCTAAACTGTAGATGCATACTTCCTTCTTCCACAGGAGGTATTTTGTCATTGCCTGTAAAACTGATCATGGTTTTGCACATTTTCTTTTACTTTGTACTCTCCTCAAGCAACAGCCTTCCCATGTTTTAAACTTTGATTTGGCTCTTCATTAAGGGCAGATAAAAAAATAATTTAAAAATGCCTTGCTACCCTATGCTTTCTGAGCTACTTCATATTTCCAGTTTTATATTTTACGACACCACCATGTGAAGCCCAGGCCCTATCTGAAATTATGCTAATTTGAATTGTCAAATTCGCCTCACAACTCTACACCGATTTCCTTAAGTATTTTCTGTGGTCCTGGTTTTGCTTTCTACCTGAAAATATAACATTATTTAAAATCTGCCTCACATGCTATCTACCCCATGGAACCTTTCTTGGCGGTATTCAAATAGACATGATTGTTCTTCCTCATGCCTTTCTAATACCTCCTGTCTATACAACTGTTTATATTAAGTCTTGAGACATTGTAGTTTGTGTCATCATATTTTTACTAAATTTCATGGTTCCATATTCTCCTTGGATCTTCTTGAGCACTTGGTTCTGGACTTAGCAATTACCAATTTCTCATCAATATTGCTAAACTGAAACAAATCTATTAATGTAGCCTGGGTTCTTCATTATATCATGATGACTGGACAATTATTCCTTCTTCTATTCATCCTCTTCTTTTGTTTCTTAGTCTGAACTGACTTTCCTTTTAATTGTTTATACAATTCATACCTTGTTTATGTTCAAGTTTATATATATATATATATATATACTGGAGAGACAGAAACAGAAAGTGAGAAATCACCCTTAAGTGGGAATGGCCATACCACAATCTCTTCTGCTCCACTCTTCCTCTCTGGATTTTGGGCATGCATGCACTTGCATCTGGCTTCAGTTTCTAAGGTACCAGATCCAGGATTCAAACCATGGTCACCCACATGGGAGTTCAGTGCCTCAACACCTGCTGGCCCCATAAATTTTATATTTTTAAAGATGATTGACCTAACAACATAATCATTTGTCAATTTGTTTTTTCTGCTATCTATATTTTATGGTTATTCCAGCATTATTTATTGCTTAATTGCTCATTCCAAATATGTTTGTGCCATTTAATATGGATTCAACTATCTGTCCTAGAAAACACAGTTACAAAGAGAAGAAATTTTGTTTTATTTCCCTAAGAGGACTGAGTAAATAAGAGGAGCTTATAGTAGATAATATGGCGTTCCATACATATTCCCTCTTCAAAGCCAAAGCATTCATTTACCAGCCACTGGGAGTAAGTTTTACTAGGTTTCAGAGCAGTACCTGTCTTAGAGAACTGCTCTCAATCACCAAATATGCCTTACTGAAAGTACCCTCCACCTCTTCCAGGCTTTGGTCCAAAGTCAACAATTTCTGATTCAAGAATACAAATACAAATTCCATCCTTCTTATGATGAAGCACAACTCTGAAGAAACATCTCAATTCTAGAGTATTTTGTAGGATGCCCTGAACCCACAGTATTAACTGCAAGTGAGTCACTGTCTCCCTCTGTCCAACCATGGCTTTCTCATTTCCTTACAGATGTGTCCCCCAAGATAATGTCCCAATGAATAATCATCTTAGAGTGCATTTTCAGGAAACTCGACCTAAAACAGAGCTTAAATGTTATTTTTTTCTCCAATCTACTTTATGGAGTATCTCATTTTCAAGATTGCAGCAAACATTTCATTACTTTCATCATTAAAGTAGTGTGAAATACAATAATTTCCATTTCTAAATTTTCCACAAAGGGAAGCTTAATTTCTGTTACTGAAAATAATGTCAGATATGGTCAAAGATGCCAAGTAACTAAGTGCATTTTAGTGAAGGCATTTAGGAATTTTAAAGTGAAGTATGTTTTTGAAGAAGGCTTAAAGAGTTGATAAGTAATAGAAGGAGTAAAAATGACAGAGAAGAATCTGTTTTAAACTTTTATTGGTCAGGGATGATAGAATTTAAATATTTTTGTGGCATTGGTGATGCTTCATAAGATTTCCAAAATCTTTCAGTGTGGTATACTGGAAGACATGATATTTGGGACAATTTTATGTATTCTCTGTTAAGTAAAATGTTTTTTTTTGGAGAGGTTTTCACTATAGGGCGTGTGCACTCGCCAGACAGACAGAGACATAGAGACAGAAAGCGAGAAATCACCCCCCAGGGGGGATGGTCACGCCGCAATCCCTTCTCCTCCATTCTCCTCTTGGGATCTTGGGCACGCACGCACACGCGCCCGGCGTGAGATTTAAGCCACCAGGTCCTAGACGCGAATCGCAGTCGACTACGTGGGAGTCCAGTGACATAGCCATTACGCTAACTGCTGGTTCCCTGTTAAGTAATATGTTTTAACCAATATTGTAACATGTATCTTAGTAAATTAGGACTCAGTGAAGAATTATGCCAAAGAAAATATTTTTCATAGTTCATGACTCACTTTTAAAAATAGTTAAACAAAACACTCCTTTGAGATAAAATCCAGACAAATATGATTTTAAAATCAATGAGATAAAAAATAAATGGTCCTTTTGATGTGATTTCTAACTTTAGAGCCATTACTTTTTTTTTTTTTTTTAAAGATTTTTGTCATAGGGTACATGCACTCATTGAAGAGAGACAGAGAGAGGGAAAGTGAGAAATCACCCCTCACACGGTGAGGCCATTTTGCAATCCCTCCTCTTCTATTCTTCTGGAAATATGGGCATGCATAATTCTCAAGCCATCAGGTCTGGGACTTGAACTGCAGTTTGCCACATGGGAGTCCAGAACCCTAACCCCAAGCAACTTGCTGGCCCTGGAACCATTACTTTTTAAAAATGGTTTTCTCTGTATTTTTTCCTAATTATTGTCAAAATACAATAAAAAAAATCTTCTCATGGGTAAAAGGCATCATGTTAAATGAAATAAGCAGTTTACAATATTGAATGCATAATATTGTCACAATTACATTAAAATATGCTTAAAAGATGTTAAGTAAAGGCCCATTCATGTGGGACATGGACAATCAATTTTTATTCTTCATACTTTTCATTTTCTACATATGTTATAATGACTGAATGAATTTCACCCTCAATTCTTACAAAACAAAAATTGTTTCAAGCAGGAAGTGAAGTTATTTTTGTTAAAAATGCCAATTTGACGATGAAGAGTTGTATTTGATCTTCTTTAATAAACAAAATAGTAAAGAGAGAACATGGCAGTAACTAAAGGATTGCCATTGCGTTACTATCCGGCATCTACAAGATATAGAAAAAGTGATGTGATCTCATTTGGCATCACTTTTTAAAATATATAATCAGTGACCTTGAAAGACGTTTACTAGAAACTTATGCTCTGAATACACCATAATGCTAAAATTTAAACAATAAGCTCCTTTTTTTTTCACTTGGCATCCTTTTTTTTTTTACCCCCCCCCCAATTTTCTGGTTTCCTTTTATTCCTTCTTTGTCTCTTTTGTTGCTTCTCCATTCCTCCAATTTGTGAATATTAAATTACTCCAAGGTTTGGTCCTTCGGTATTTCTCTTCTCTTTTTACTCATATTATTTGTTGTTCTCATCTGTTTCTATGGATATAAAAACTGTAAATGTGCTGAAAATATTAAATTTACTACCACAGCCTGGTCTTATAGCAAGTCTCTTTCAATGACTGATAGACATCCAAAACATAACAGGCCCAACCGGAAATGTTGAGAACCTCAAATTTTTTCTTTGATGTCTCCTCCATCTGAGTTACTGGCCACTGGATTTTTTTGCAGTTAGAAAGGTCAAAACCCTTCAACTCATGTTTGACATATCTCTTTATCTTAGATCACTGACTCTACAATTAAAATAAGCCCAGAATTGAATTATTTTTTCTGACTTTCACTATTACTGTCCCAATGAAGGCTACCATCATCTTTGGCTCAGATTATTAAAAGGCATTCCTAGCTATTCTCATGGGTTCTGTCTCTAACCATCTATTATCCCAAAGAGCAGTCATGCTATCTTAGTCCATAATGTATTGCTTACAAAAGTATCTATCTAAGTCTCTATATGTAAAGTTTAGAGGTTTATTCAAATATAGGTTTCTTTGACTCATGATTCTGATGGTTGCAATGTCTAAAAATGTGGGCTGGCATTACATCATAGCAGGACAAAGCAGAGAGGATGGCAGGTGAATGCAGAGAGATCAGGTTCTATGTTTCCTATGGATCTGCATTTGCCTTATCTCTTCTTAGAATCAATTATGCCCCCTCACCTCCCACCCTAACCATACAACCACTAAGCTCCCACAGGCCCACCCTTCCACATAATATTTGGATCAAGTTTTAACCCTCTTAATTCCATTATAATCAAATCTCAACACATAAATTATGAATAATCCCAAAACCATAGCACACAACAATACTCTGACACTGTAAGCCAGATGTCATTGATGATGACGTGTGTGTGTGATATCATCAATTCAGGAGTTTTATGAAGATTCTGAAAAATGATAAATCTTATTAGCCATAAAAAAATAGACATAACCTGATACATCCCAAGCAAACTTGGATGATATCCTTCCTATAAGAATCCACGTGAGCTGTACCTTCCCCTCCACCCCACCATGGACTTTTCTATTAACCTCCTTCATCCAGACTGCATTTTCCCCCCCTTGAACACACGTGAAGCATTCCTCTCCTCAAGTAATGGCCATTCTATATACCTGAAATTATCTTCTTTAAGAGGTCCATTCATATTATTTGCTTCATTAAAGGTGTTTAAAAATATTGATGGGAAACTCAATTAGGTCATAGACTGCATGAAACTTTAGTTCCACAAAATCAGAAGTAAATTTTTGAGTTATTTTCTGTTTAACTAATGGCTAGAAACAGATAAGATTGTCAAGCGGAGAGTAGGAAATGATAGTAGAGATAGAGAAGAAATGGTCTACTAATGAGTGGAAATTCACTTAGGAATGATCTAGTGATGGGTGGAAATTCATTTACTATTTTGTTCATGCATGGTACACATTAAAGGCTTAATAAACATCTTATGGCAAAATGACTTAATAAATGCATGCTCACGTGAATTATGATGCTTGCATTATCATCATAGAAGTGGGCTAGAATCCCAACTCATTTAGAGAGGAACTCTGAATCTAAGGAGTTGGCGATAATTTATTAGTATTTGTCAACAATTCTCCCAGAGACATGTGTTTTTCCTTCCTCCATTATACCCCTAATGTGGTAACTTAGGTTTCTTTTTAGAGAAACAGTATAATAAATGCTTTAAACAGTTTAGTGCTGTGGCCTAGAATATTAGCTTTAGGAATCAGCAAGTGACATAATGGTTACATTGCTGGACTCCCACTTAGTTGACTGTAGTTCAAGTTCCAGACCCATCAGCTTCAAACTCACGTTGGGCACGTGTGCATGTGTGCCAAAACCCTGAGAGGAAAATGGAGGAGAAGGTATTGCATCATGGCCATCCCCTCTGGGGGGCTTGACTTCTCACTTTGTGTCTCTCCAGCAAGTGTATTCACCCTATAGCAAAAAATCTCTCTTAAAAAAAGAAAGAAAGAAGAAAGAAAGAAAAAGAAAGAAAGAAAGAAAGAAAGAAAGAAAGAAAGAAAGAAGAAAGAAAGAGAGAGAAAGAAAGAGAGAGAAAGAAAGAAAGACTATTAGCTCTAAAGCCATGTAACTTGAATTAAAATCTAAGACCACCCTCTAGCTAACTAGCTGACCTTGGCATTTTATCTAATTTTTCATACCTCTTTTTCTTTGTCAGTAAAATGAAGATAAGAGCACCTTATAAAATTGATGTGAACATACATTAATTAGTTTAAAGTGACTAGAATGTCCTCTAAATCACTGATCTTCCACTTCATTGAAGGACACCGAGTCTACGAACTTCCTACAGTGTGGGTATTGAGTGTCTTAAGAACTTTGTTGTCCAAGTAAGGTCCACCTGAACTTTTTCTTTTGGTCATTATTATTTATAAAAAGCAAATCTGACTCTCCCAGCTGCCCGCCTTATATTATAGTGTTTATGGATTAGGTCCATTGTCAGCTAACCACCAGCACTTCTGAATTACGTGATTTTGTTACATGCCAGTCCTACTCTCTCTTAAAGTTATTATCCCCACTTTGTTTCTGGTAGTCTAGAGTTACCTTTTGCCCCTTTTAACAATGGGATTCTGTCACCTCTAATGAAATTTTAAAAAACATATTGTAATTGGGTTTTTAATTCTTTCATCTTCATATTCCACATAGGGTCATGGAGAGGTTTTCTGATGTGCTAATATCCATCTTACCATGACTTCTCAAGATCTTAGTGATCCACCCTGAGAATAACACTAGAAGATAAATGATTGTGTCATGTATGATAAATCCATTCTAACATTTCTATCTTAAGTTGCTCCACCTGCCAGATAGTTTGCAATATATCAAAGTCATTTAGTTGGGGCTCCCTCTGAAGCCTGTGTTCAATCAGCCAACTATGTTAATAATTATCATAGTCTTAGAACTCTCTGTCACATTCATTTTGTCCAAATTGCATATTTATCCTTTGTCTAGTATCTTAGAACTCACTTCCACACTTACTGCCCAGATTTTAGACAATATACATTAGTTCAATCTTTCTATTCTTTTCATCTGTAAACCTCCTCCTGAAATTGACCTTTTAACTGATAGTTCCTTCAGCGTTCTGGGTTCTGATTCCAGTTAAAATCTGGAGATAATAAGCAGTGGTGGGAAGGAGGTATGGAGAGAATTGACCTTTTCTTCCAGGCATCTTTCATTTTAAGAAGAGCAGAAATATTACCAAGCAGGAAATAGATGTTGTAAAACAGGAATGGATGTTGAAAGAGAATTCTTTCATAAACCCAATGCGAATTTTCAGTGTCATGTTACTTTCCAATCACATCGCAGTCAGAGAACTAGAACATCCATTTATATTTATGTCAAAGTTTGGAGGTCTGCAAATTAAGATTTGTATTTAGTTTTTGGTTATCTCAAACCTTTGACAAAGATAAAAAAAAATTTAAGAGGTTTTTGCTTTAGAGATTGTGCACTTGCCAGAGAGAAAGAGAGAGGGAGAGAGAGAGAGAGAGGCAGAAACAGTGAGAGGGAAAGTGAGAAATCACCCCTCAGGGAGTATGGCCATGCTGTAATCCTTTCTCCTCCATTCTCCTCGTGGGATCTTTGGCTGACACATGCCTGACATGATTTTGAAGACACCAGGTCCAGGACTTGAACACCAGTTGCCATGTGGGAGTTAAGGAACATAACCACTACACCATCTGCTGATCTCATCAAAGATAAAAGTTTCAAATATTTTTTAGCAAAAGATTTATATTTGTATTTTAGCATAGTGTGAGAAAAGGCATAATTTTCCTTCTGTGTCTTAAGCAATGAAGTTAGGGATTTGAACTCTTCACTCTCCTCTGTGTATCACCAATAAAAGCAATCATATTCATATGCAGTCCTGCAATTTCTTGTGACATTCAAATATATTATACAATAGAGGCCACTTATATTCTCAAGCCTTGAATTTAAAGTACAAATCAATCCATATTATCAAACATTATTAAGTGATTTCTATGTACTTCCAAATCCTCATCTCTGGAGACAAGCTGTGGATTCCTGCTTTTACCCCTAAATAGTACAAACATTTGGTTCCAGAGCCTCCATTTTCCTGCATTTCTGCTGTCTGCCATCTTTAGTATTACCAAATCTGGCCTGCTCAAGGTTCTTAGCCATAATCTAAATGAACTGTGACTTACTTAAGTAGAAATGGAATTTTTGGATTCTATCTAGAGTTCAGAGGAATTCAGAGAAGGCTATGGGAGCCAGATTCATAGAGTAAACATATGAAATGAATTTTGACCCTTTGAGCTATTTACAAAACCATGCCTTAGATGCAGCCTGGTGAAACCATTACAAACACTAGAGACTAAATGCCCTTACTAGTACTATTAGTCAAGTTTATATTTCTAACAGCCAGCAGAGCAAATTTTGAACATTACAAAGTAATACAAAAGCTTGGATATGGCAAATATGGTTTTTCTTCCTTTGACTTCATTATTACACTGCATACATGCTTTGAAGAAAACCGCACTGGGGACCAGCAGATGTCATAGCTGTTACATTACTGGGCTACCATGTGGCCCACCCCAGTTCTAGTTCTAGATCCAGTAGCTTGAAAATCACACTGGGCATGTGTTCACACATGCCCAAGATCCAGGAGGAGAATAGAGGAGAAGGAATTGCAGTGTGGCCATTTCCCTTGGAAGTTAGTTTCTCACTTTTCCTCTCACTGTATGTCCCTGTTTCTGTTTCTGTCTCTCTCTCTCTTTCTAGTAATTGTGCACACCCTAAAGCAAAAACCTCTTAAAACACACACACACACACACACACACACACACACACACACACATTGTACCCTATACATACATTGTATGTAAACCAGAAATCTCAATACAAATCAGTCTTTATGAAAGCTATCTGTTGCCTCCCCAACTGCATTGCGGCCACCATCAAAGTGGCTTTTTTTATCTTCCTTGTGTCTTTACATCACTGCTGCAGTAAGTAGAAAAGTGTCCTCCTCCAAATATGTCCACATCCTAATCCGCAGAACCTGTGAATGTGCTGGTTACATGACAGGCCAAGAGAGAATTAAGGTTGCAGATGGAATTATGGTGATTTATCAACTGACCCTGAAATGAAGAGAGTATGCAAGATTATTCTATTGAGCTTAATGTAGTCATAAGGGCCCTCATAAGTGAAAGAAGGTAGAAGCACCAACGACATAGTGATGCAGTGTGAAAAAGCCTTTACCAAATATTGCTTATTTTGAAGATGAAAGTAGCTCATGGACCACAGCATCTGTGTAGCTTTGAGGAGCTGGAAAAGGAGACAATGCAGTTTCTCCCTAAAATCTCTAGGTGGGAATAAATACAGCCTTGCTTGGCATTTTGATTTGAAGCCCAGTAAGATCCAGGTTTTGATTTCCAGAAATATAAGAAAATAAATTTGCAATTTGTGCTGTTTCCAAGTCTCTAAATTTGCTAAGTTTATGATAACTTACTATATCAGTAACATGAAACTAATACAACTATCTCTAGATTGAAACGTTCATGTATATGTGTCTGATTTGCCAAACTGTGGTCGGTCACATGCCTGAGCTTTAATCTAAGGGAAACTGGAAAAGCAAGTGCCAAGGGCTTTTAACCGCAGCCAAGACTTGCTGAAATGTAAATGGAGCAGGGAAATAGGGTTTTAAATGCTTGGTAGCAAATACATTATTTTAATTCCAGTTTATTCACTAAAGTGAGTTCTCAGACATTAATAATAACACAAAATAAGTCAGAGCTATGTTTAGTGAGATGGACAGCTCTCCAGGATATAATGAGTTGAAAATAAAAGACATGGTAGGTGCATCTGTTTGTTTGCACAAAATCTGACTGGGTGGAGAAATGGGGTTTAGAGATGTGATGTGATTATGTCCCATTGGGAAATGCTTTCTCTTTCCTTCCATCTCTGTCTCTGTCTGGTGACTGGGTGCCCTCTGGCAACTAGAAGAATAAAGGAGGCAGAAAGTTGTATTTCACAGCTATTTCTCTTTGTTTAGACAGAATTCCAAGTAATCTGATTTTTAATTCATACTGCTGGTTTTCTCTAGCTTTTTTTTCTCTCTCTCTAAATATATAATATGTTATATGATACATATGACACATATAGCATTTGTATGTAAATAAAATATTTCTGGAAAGATGTACCAGAAACTGTTAATGTATACTGACTCTGTTGGAGAGTAAGTGGACTTAGTCTTGATGTTTGACAGATTAAATCTTTAATTTTGAAAGTATTGCTATTGCTGTTAGCAGTATGGAGTGAGTAAATTTCAAACTATAAAGCCAAGTCTGCAAGACCATGCTATTTTTGTATATAGTCACTAAGAGAATAAGAACTTGATGGTGGAGAATATCAACAAAGCAGTGTGTAGAGCTAACAGGGTAGTAAAAGCC
Source organism: Tupaia belangeri chinensis (assembly GCF_000334495.1). Classification (NCBI taxonomy): domain Eukaryota; kingdom Metazoa; phylum Chordata; class Mammalia; order Scandentia; family Tupaiidae; genus Tupaia; species Tupaia belangeri. Next base: position 3,690,072 of record NW_006159700.1, read on the forward strand.
CTAGCTGGCAATTGTTCTTAATATTTTTACAGTGTTATTATTTTTCATTGACAAATAAAACTGTGTATATTTATTCTGCACAACATGACATGTTGAAATATATGTATATATAGCAAAAGGACTAAACCAAATAAAATAACATATGCAATACCTCGCATACTTAATCATTCTTTTGTGGTGAGAACACTTGAAATTGGCAATTTTATTTTAGATTTTGGTTTTTCTGTGCATGGTTTTTTTTTTTTTTTCTTCCCATAGAGCATATACATTTGCCAAAGAGAGACAGAGAATGTCAGGGAGAAGTAAAGTGAGAAATCATTCCCCGGGGGGGATGGTCACACTGCAATCCCTTCTTCTCTATTCTCTTGGGATTTGGGGCATATATTCACATGCACCTGTTGTTTTTTCAGGCCATCACTGGTTCCAGGACTTGAACTGTATTCTTGGTCAAGCAGAATCCAGCACCTTAACCACCATACCACCTGCTGGCTCACTCTCGGCAATTTTTAAGAATAGAGCATAGCATTATCAAATATAGTCACCACATTGTATAATACCCCCAATCCCATTCCCCAGCCCTGATAACCATCAGTAGAATAATTTTATTCAACTTGTTAGATTCCTCATGTGAACAAGATCATCAGGTACTTGTCAATTATTCTTAATATTAGTATGTTTTGCCAGGCTGATTTTACTACTAGATAAATTACCAATATCTTCCTCCCTGATTATTCCTACTTTAGAAATTCCCCTACTGACTAATTCCCAGTTTCCAGGAATTGACCTCTTCAAATAGAATGCCCTCAAATTTCAATATGCTCCAAGGATAATATTAAATATGATCTACAAATATGCTGAATTTCCCACTTACCAAAGCAATATTTGTATTATGAATAATATAATGTGTTATAATATTTTACATTCTCTAAAAGTCATTATATTAAACTAGAGGGTTAGAATTTAATATACTTTTCCAAGAAAATCAATAGAATTTTTAAGTGTAGACATGCACTTGTTAAGTCTATGAAAAGTGATGAAAACCAGAAATTTTTTATTATGATATTTTATTATGGGTGTCTGTAAGAAAAAAAGATCAACAACCACATACAAGCTTACAAAGTTAATTTTCAACATAGTTTCTGTGTTATTGTAACAAAAACAGTCCCCATAATTTGTTTTTTGTTGTTGACTTTTACAGGATGAAGGGAGAGTCCCCTGTGGCCTGCCAAAGAATCTTTCTGACAGGAGACATGTACAGATGTTGTGCATTTATGTTTTGAATGCAAGTCAACAATTCTGATCTAGATTTTAAAAGTGAAAGCACATTAGCACCATAACATGTGTTTTGAAAGCCTTCCCAAATATTACTAATCTTGACCAGCAATGACAAGAAAAGAGAGAAGCACCTCTAAAAGTAGTCAATATCCAAGATTAGAATAATTGTGGCTTTAAATTTTTTCTTTAAATTCTTTTACTACCTTCTATCTTATTTTTAAAACTACTGTTCTACAAAATTAATCAATTAAATTTTGCCAACTTATTCTAATTATTTGGTCTTCTGGAACTCTCAGAATTCATCTTGTTTCTGATCAGTTGAGGTAGTTGAAATAGGGAGGTTTTTATCCTAATTTCATGTTTTACTGTTTCAGAAAGAAAGGTTATCTTCTACTGATGAGTATAGTCATTGCTCTGCAGATGGGCTAGGATTCAAGGAATGTAACACAGTGTTATTGTAAGAGTGTTGAAGTTTATTTATTATAGCACCATTGAGACATTTTGAAATTAGAATTGGTAAAAAAATAAAACAAAAAGCATTTAAATTGTATTTGATGGAAAAGCAAAAAAAAAAGTTTCCTTTTCTGGTCAAATTATACTTTTTTTCCAAAATTTTTGGAAATAAATAACTGGAATTTAGTTGGTCACTTGTACTGGTTGACAAGATTAGAACGAGAGGATATGAAGTGCGGAATTTTTGCTGGGGTTTCGGACAGAGTTTGGTTTATAAAAAGCAAACCGGGCTAAGGTCAAAACCAAATTCTTGATCAGCATCACCAAAGTCAAAGGGTGCAATATCCACAATAGGTAGTATCATGGCCTTGCGCGTTCGATATTCAAAGACTGTTTTGCTCCATTTCCCAGTGTGTGTCTATTAAAAAGAGAGAGAGAAAAGTAAGTAAGTAATTAAGACATTATAATTACTAAGATAAGTCCTATGAATGATCAAGTTATTATTATTATTTATTACTTTAGGGGAGTTGTCATTCTGTGATGTTATCTTTTATACGTATGACACCAGCTTCACTTTGAAATGATAATCCTCCCAACTGATAAACAATATTCTCAAAAGCCTTGTGTGTCTTTAGGAGAAACTCTATCAGAAAGATTACCATAACCTGGCCCATTCCCATTCTCAGGATGCTTGGTTCTGGTCTTTCTTCCCAGGTATGTAGTTACTTTACTAACAGTTATCGCTCACAGTAGAACTTACTAATGCTAGAAATGAATTCTCCCTTTTTTATAAATGACAACAACAAAGCATATTTGCATTGAGACTTTAAAATAAAAAGCAAGGATTTTAAGTTGAGTATTTATGTTAGATATTACAAGAACATACTAACTATCCTCGTTATCTAATACAGATTCTAAATACTATGGGTTTAAATTGCAATTGTTTTATTTCAACTGGTTTATATCTGGAGCTTAGGAAGATCTACTCACTTTTCGTAGTATTTAACATTTCCTAGAATGAATAAGTGAATGCTATGCCAAAGTTGGAAAAGTTCACGAAAAATGTGCATTATAAAAAATGCATGGATCTAAAAAAATTTTTTGCACCAAAAATAAACTCTTACTTTAATTCTGATTTTCCACAAACTATTTGAAGTCTCCTCATATATCATACCAAATGCCATCTTTTGCTCAGTCTGTTATTTTTATTTCTTTTGTTTCAAATTAAACTGGAAATGCTGAGCACACTATGATCTCCATTTATAAAAATGTTTCTTACAGGGGACCAGCAGTTAGTGTAACAGCTATGTTGCTGAGCTCCCATGTAGCCGACTGTGGTTCAAGTCCCAGACCCGGTGGCTTAAACTCATGCCGGGCGTGTGTGTGTGCATGCCCAAGATCCCGAGGGGAGAACGGATTGAGGCATGGCCATTCCCCCTGGAGGATAATTTCTTGCTTTCTATCTTTCTGTCTCTCTCTGTCTTTCTGGAGAGCACATGCGCCCTATAGCAAAAACCTTTTAAAAAATAAATTGTTTCTTACAGTGCAGCCATCCTCCAGAACTGTGTATGTGAGTTTGCCCTTTTCTTCAGCTTTGAGTTCATCTTCATTTGACCCTCTCATCTTCAGGGCTTTCTTTAGATTCCCATTGGAGTGATCCATGTATGCAATGCTATTCTTGCAGTGATAGGTGATGTTCTGGGAGGCTCGACTAGAGAGAAGTCGAAGATAAGCCAGCTGGCCAAAGAGGACATCTTCAGGAAGCTCAGGATTGCCATAGCTAAACTGTAAGAGGGAGCAAATAAAAGTGATCAAATCTTTAAGTTGCAACTACATGTAAAAGATTCATATAGTATTAGTATGGACAATATAATGCAGACTGCTCATTTATCTTATGTATGAATATTTTACATATGAATGTATTTTTATGTCATGACACAATAAGAAATTTCTTAAGTGAAATAAAGCTATTTGCATACAAACAATAATTTGTATGCTTTCTTTGGAAGACAAGTTATACAATTCCTAAAAGTATGGTCCCTTGAATATATAAGATCATTTGGATTCTTCTATTTATTAATTAACTTGGTTTGTGAAGAACAGACAGAAGGAACAACTTCTAGCCTTCTTGTCTGATGGCAAGTTGATATATTTGAAAAAGGTGTATCTTTCCGTACCTGAAAACCACCATCTACTGCCTCTCCAAACCAAACATGTGTCTTTTTAGTATTGGAATGTGACCGCCAGTTTTTACGTGGAACATCTGAAGGACTGGGTTTTACACATGTTTCGCCAGTATTCATATCACAAAATGCATTGATAGCATCCATCCTGGAACCTTGATTAGGATCAACCCAGTATATTCCTGAATAGTCACAAGAAAAGGACAATAGGAATTGGTTAAAATAGGCAGTAAAGAAATCTGGACCAAAATAAACTTGTTTGTTTGCCTGAAAAGGCAATATAATGTTGACTGCTAGTGTATTTGTATGTATAGCACAATATGGAAACTTTTAGACTGAAGTTTCTATGATAAAATTGTTATCTATAACTATAGAAGACATTGAAATAAAATATGGCATTTTCATTTGAATAATGACGATAGACTTTTAGACTGACTAGACTGATGTATAATGTTTGTTGTAATCTCTCTTTTTAAAAATAATTATTAGTCATTTAATGTAATATTGTTTAATAATGAATTGGTTATCTAATATAGATTTAAGCAATAGATATAAACCTAAAGTTCATGATCATTGTCTCCTATTTTAAATAATTTCTAGAATGACCCTTAGTGAAGGCAAGTTTCTATGTCAAGATTTTTGATAGATTAAAATAATTTTTCTTTTTAGAATTAACCCAATATGTGAAAAAGCTTAGACTATTATAATATTCCATTCAGCTTGATACTGCATTCTGAAATTTTTCTCTTCCTTCTTAATTTGTAAATTTAATACTTAGATGTAGTATTATGAATAATATCATTATTAATAAGTATTAATCAAATTACAATAATTTGCATCAAATAATATATATTTAATCTTGGGAACACATATATCACTTTATCGTTCAAATAACTTTGTGATGGTACTCAGTAGTATAACTATGATCAGTATTGAAATTTCTACAGAACCATCCCTAATTTTTCCTGTGTTTGAAATATTTGAAGTTATTTATGTTTCAATGATTACTCTTGAAAAGTTTAAGTTTTCTTACACTATCAAGCAATTTAAATCCAATGAATATTCTTTGAGTACTATTTCATATATAAAATATTGTTCATTTGCAGTAAAAGCTTTCTCTTCCTCAAATTCTAACATAAGCAGCTATCTCTATAAGCAATTGACATGAGTGTGAGAGATTCCTGAACATACCGCTCTTGAATTCAGGATGGCAGAATTTCAGGTCTCTGCAGTTCCGAGCAGGGTTTTTACGAGAACCATCAGGGCAAATCATGTTTTCTACTTGTCCATGAACAGATTTGAGTGAAGACATAATCTCTTCGCTGTTGATTTTGAAATCCATTGGGTCATCTCCATAATATGGGGCAAAACCACCAGATTTTTCACCTCCAACCCCAGCAATGGCAGCTGCTCCACCACCACAGCAAGGACCTGGGGCACCAGGTGGTCCAGGAGGGCCTGGCAGTCCTGGGTGGCCTGGAGAACCCTATTATGGGTAAAAACATGCATTGTTGAGGTGTATTTGTTTGGTCTCCACTGAGAGAATTTGTTGCTAGTACATGAAAATGCATTTAAATTGTTTTCATTTTCAAAAACCTATGAATATAGGTTGTATCATCAGTTACTTCAATAAAAATTTACTTGGATACTTTTGTGATTATATAATAACCAATTTATAACATGTACAGTTAATTACCAAGAAATACATTATTTCTTCATGAAAGAGTCAGTGGTGTTAAAGCATAATTTTTACTCTATCGTTCCTTCTAAGTAAATGATGTTAGCAAAGTCTGTGAAGCACGATTATAATACTGACATATTTGAGGGAGTATGATCAGAGAACCTAGATTCTGATCCCAAATTTGTCATTAATTCTGTGTCTTTGAGTTGATCAATTAAGTTATTTGTGTTTCAATTTCCACATGTGTAACTCGTGGGAGTAATATTTTTTATTTCATTTAGAATTCTAAATGATAGTATCAGTGGTAAAAACGGAATGATGAAAGCTGTTCTAGAATTAAAATGTACTTCATAAATGTAAATCATTGCAAATATCATAATTGTGAGATCTGTAATAAGATCAATGTCGTCATGGTTCATTTGATTAATTGGGCAGAAGTCATATTCTTGGTATAACAGTTATCAATTAAATTGTAAATTCCCCCCACCTCATTGCAGAAAGATGGAAATCTTCATGTTGTAGGGATTCAATGCACTTGTTTGTTTTATAAACTGGGTGCCTGCATTGTATTTAACTCTCTATCTCAGTTTTAAAATACTGCACGGTGTTTCTGAAATTTGAAGGTTATAATAAATGAAATGCACACATGTCTAAAGGGTGTCTTACCTCAGATCCTCTTTCACCTCTGTTACCTCGAGGTCCTGGTGGCCCAATGGGACCTGGATGGCCACTTGTTCCATCTTTGCCAGGGGGTCCACTGGGTCCAACTGGTCCCTAGGAAGTTATCACGATATCACAATCCCAAAATTTCTTCCCGTAGTGCAAACATTTTCAAAATGTGGATTTTTTTGACATTTTTCTATGATACTTACTCTGGGGCCTGCAGGTCCTGGACTGCCAATAGCACCCTGGTGACCAGGAGAACCCTAAAGGAAAAGAAGGGCAAATATGAGTGAAGGTCTTTAAAAGGTTTACGGAACTGTACATTCAAGATCAGATCAAGTAATACATGGACTGTGATGGAATATGGTTTTCTCTTTCTTTAATCTCTCCATCGTTTCATGTAATTAGCCCTCAAATCTACTTTCCAGCTCTTCTAGCACACACTTTCAGAGGCAGAAAAAAAAAATATTAGTAGTTAAATTTTGCCTATCACTTTGGTTAAATGCATTATTGAAGGGCATTTTCATATATTAAAAAAAATAAAAAGTTGCACTTACTGGAGAACCTGGGGAACCTGGGTTACCAGGGAATCCTCTGTGTCCTTTGATGCCATTAGAACCACGTTCACCTGTTTCACCTTTGTCACCACGTGGGCCTTGGGGACCCTTTAGAAACACATTTCATATTACCCTCATATGCACATATACATATTGGGAAAATAAAATAGAATTTATAACAATTAAATCTATGAAATATCATCAACTAGAAATCCCCATCAACAGACCCATTATACATGAAACAGTAAAGATTTTTGTATCTATTTTAATTTGGACTGATAATTGCATAGAACCTTACTGTATAACATTAACATCCTTGGCTTCAAGGAATTTTTAGATCCTGAATTACTTTTTATATCATCAGAGGAGAAATAATATTCGTTCTCCAATTATGTACTTTGTCATCCTCTTTTCATGAACAGAGCAGAAAACAGAATAGTATTTCCTACACTGTAGGTTGAGTAAAGTAACTAAACAAAAGACAAATCAAAATAAAACTTACAGGAGGGCCTCGGGAACCAGCAGGACCAGGAGCACCAGATGGACCAGCAGGGCCCTTTGACAAAAACAAACAAATAAGTAAACACACATGGAATTGTTTTTATGACTGATGTAATTTTTTTAAAGGTAATAACTTCACTGTGATGGGATACTAGTTTAAATTATTATTGAAAATTAGTGTTGATTCCTCCTTCAAATTTCTTTCCTTGTTTACATCTTTACTAGAGTTTAAACAGAAAAGTTATATTAAGTTGTCTTTTCATTTTCTTTGCAAATAGACAGTTGTTCTGATCAATATGGTCTGCTTAATACTGTTTTGGATTTATTAGTGAATTCTTCATTGACTACTGCCAGAAACTTCTGGGGTATCTTTATTAGCACAATTGCATAAAACTGATTACCATAAAAACTGTAAAATAAATCACAGCAGATATTTTGGTTGGCAGGTCTTACATCTTATATTCTACCTACTGTATTTTTTTTTTAACTGAGAAAAGTCAGAAAGTAGAAAAATGGTGCCTAGTAGAACTCACAGTTTCTCCTCTGTCACCACTCTGTCCAGCTGGACCAACAGGACCAGGTGGGCCTGGATGACCAGGAGCACCAGGAGCACCAGGAGAGCCGTTTTCTCCACGATCACCCTATGAACAAATTCATAGATCCAGAATAAATATGATGATCCCTTGCTTTAATTGCACAAACCTGATAAACATCTATTAATTATACCTTGCCACCAGGAGATCCATCTCGGCCGGGCAGACCATCTGATCCGGGGTTTCCCTGGTTTAAAAAAGAGAAAAGAAATCAGTTAAAAGTTTCTTGAGGGCTAGTCAAGGTGGTGTGATGGTTAAGAGGGCTGTATCCCACATGGCTGAGGGCACAGTTCAAGTCCTAGACTTGGCAGCTTAGAAAATATGCTGGGTGCATGTGAGTGTGTCCCCCAAATCCCAAGAGAATGGAGAAGTGATTATAGTGTGGCCATACTCATGGGGAGCTGATGATTTCTCATTTGTCCCCTCTTTCTCTCTTACTGGCTAGTACAAGTGATTTATAGCAAAAAACCTAAAAAGTGGGAAAAAAAAATTCTTGAAACCATCCAAATACTATCTAAGCCATGCATTCTTGGCAAGACAAGACAATGTATCTTCCAAGGAGTGAATATTGGTTCACTGGGAGTGAGAAACCTTAGGTATTAGAATAGAGTGTAAGCCTTGAAAGGGTCACAATTACTAAACAGATACATAGCACATCTGTAGTACTAAAATTTCATGGGTAGGAGGGGGAAAAATCATTAAGGAAAATAAATGACTGGAAAAGATCCTTATGAGGGAACTAATAATAATTGTTCAAGAAATAGTGATCTAAGCTAATAATGGAAATCTACTGTTTAATTAGCCTGATTTAACTGTTCTACATTCTATATATAAACTGTATGTAAAAACATTTATTGCATCTCATAAATGTTCACAATTATAATTTTCAATTAAAATTGCATTAATTTTAAATATAAATAAGAAAAGACTAATTACAGATAAGTGCTAAACATTTTTCACAAAAATGACATGTTAAAATTGGGGACCCCCCTACTAACTGATTTCCTAATTTTCCCAGAGATTATATTTTTCCTATTATCATTTATTGGATAATCATTAATGTACATAGGCCTTTAAGGCTATGCGAAGTTTTAATGGTAAGAATATCTGTTATTAGAGAGGGGAAGAAAAATTTCTTATGGTACAATATTTATACTTTTCAACATCAAAGCTCAATTTTGACCTTTGCTTAAATTAATTATCAATTTCCACCTGGCTGGTTGAACATTTCATAAGAGTTACTACTTACATCTCTCCCAGGTTCACCAGCTGTACCAGCCAGACCAGGAAGGCCCTGAGGTCCAGGAGGACCACGTTCTCCATTTAGACCACTAGCTCCTGGTTTCCCACTTTCACCCTGTGAGCAGAGAAATAAAATAAATTTCATCTTAACTTTAAAAATACATTAATAGGATGTTATTTCTTAGGCAAAAGTATTGTTATATTCTATTTTTTTAAAAAAATATGCTCCCCATGGAGAAAATGTTTGGGGAAGCAAGTTTCTTGTATTTTCAACTTGCCACGTGATTCTGGATGCCAAAGGGATGAGTAATATTTATTACCTTATTCAAAAGGTATGTTAATATGAGATATGTGCATAGACTTGGATATTAAAACAAAATTTTGATGCACCATCATATAACTATAGGTTTATGGTGATCATTACAATCGTTATCAAACATTTGTTTCTACAGGAAGGATATGCACTTCCTAAATGTATAAATTGAATGCACTTAAATGTTAAATTAATTTCAGAACAATAGTACCTGGCATTTTCTAAAAAGAGGTGCATAAAATTTAATAATGTGAGCAATAATACAAAAGGAATTTTATTACTCTACTTGCCAAATGAATATTTAAGACACAAGAATTTCATAGTAATATTAATGAAAGAAAATCTGGAGTAAAAAATGACTAGAATTAATGACTAATAACCTAATGGCTATATGTCAGGATCTACAAACTATCTTTTATCCTCCTTCCAGATTTGACAGTGAATGAAATGAAGAATTTTACAAGTTTTTAACAGAGATGTTTGAGATGGCAAGATACTTTTCTCTATCATCAATTTGTTTATGTTTATATTCAAGGCTGGTCTATGATGTGCCTTATTTTTATGTTCTGGAGCCATTGAATAAAATGCATGCTTCTGAAAATCCAAAAATATTTTTATAAAGTTATCTTTAGATAATTTGCATCTATGAAGGGAAAACATATCATACCTGGTGTGGTCAAGTGATTTCTGATCAAGAATCTAGGGAAATACAGCTGTACTCACCATTTTTTTTTTGTTCTCATTAAAGAGATTTTTATTTTATTTACTTATTTATTCATTTTTAATTTCATTTTCTTTTACACAATCAATCACATTATTTAGCTTACAAAGTGAATATTTCGATATGTGTGTACTCACCTTGATGCCCTGTGGGCCAGGGCTTCCCCTAGGACCTGGCATGCCTGGTGGTCCTGCCAAACCTCGTTGTCCAGTAATCCCTGCAATCCCAAGTGGGCCGGGAGCTCCCTGTTGTAGCAGATAATGAAGACTTAGCTCATCTTTATGTGACAGTTTCCCTCTATTGACTTTTGTGATGAAAAATAAAATACTATTGACAGTTAGCATAACAATGAAACCACTCACTGGAGGGCCTTGAGCACCAGGTGATCCCTTCTCTCCTGGTTGGCCAGCATCACCTTTTGGTCCAGATATTCCTGGGCTTCCAGGAGCACCATTGCTTCCTGCAGGACCTGGAGGTCCATCTTTGCCTGGAGCACCACCAGGGCCTGGGGGTCCTGGGTTACCCTACAAAAAATTGATTGAAATTTGAATGAGTATAATGAAAAAGTACATTTTTTACTTCCCTCTTTTACATACTTTCAAATAATTTTATATGCGATTTAACAGAGAGTTGAGTAGCAATGTGTAAATTCTCATTCCATGCATATGTGAATACTCTTTCTGAAATATATATTGAAGAAAGATCTTTAAATGCACTTACATTATTACCAGGAGGACCAGGAAGACCACGAGCACCAGGAAAGCCAGCAGCACCCTGTAAAATGATAATGCATTTTTTTTAATTTCAAAAGATGAACAAATAACTATGAACTACAAACAAACAGAAGAAATGTGTTAGGATCTGCATTCTACCTTGAAGTCATTTATGGTTTGCTTTTCTCCCCCTTAGAATTTGCATGTAACTTATATAGTTATAATTTTTATACTCTCTTTATGGCTGTAGTGTCTTTAAAGCAATTTTATATGAGTTAATGTCAATAAATGCTTTTCAACAATAATTCAGAGAAAAATAATGAAGAGAATCAGTACGTACAGGACCACCAGGACTGCCACGGTCACCTTTGACACCTTGAGGACCAGGAGGACCCTACATGAAAGGGGATAAAAGGTCTATAAGAATAACACCAAAATCAAAACTTGAAGAAGCATATGCCTTAGACAAACAGTAACTCTAAGAAGAAGTTAAAATAACTTTGAATGTGGTCTTATCTAGACTGCTGTAGCCAAGATTCAAACTTAGAACTATATTCCTTTAAAGATTACATTCTTGTCACCATAGCATGCTATCTCAAAAATTAAATATTAATATTCTTGATAAACCCGAGTGTTCTTCATTAGAAGGCTGAGAGAGAAAATTAAGAGAGAGAGAAACTTACAGCAGGTCCAGAACCTCCAGGGGGTCCTGCAACTCCAGGAGGGCCTCCTTCACCCTTCTCACCTGGAGCGCCTCTTTCTCCTTTGGCACCAGGCTCGCCATTCTGTCCCTACATAGAGGAACAACCTGTCAGCTTACATCCTTTACCATAAATTGGCTTGTCACTATTTCTTTTCAGAATATAGACATGTTTGGATGGAAAGACATTGAAATTAAATAGAAATAGCTGTCTGAAGATGTGATAAGATAAAGTCACTCAAAATATTTTTATGCTAAGAGAAAATTATCAAAAAAATATAAGAAGCATATTTTTTGCCATTAGGGAGAAAGTCTTTTGCAGGATTGTACATTTGAAAATGTATATTAGTAAATTCCTTTGAGAGATATTGGACACAGAGTGAATTTTAACTTGTACCATCTTATAATGGAAGGACGTTTTAAATGTTCAGAGTACTTTCAAATCTATGCTGAAGTTTCAGCCTCGTCACTGGGGCAGAAAGGTAGAGCAGGTGTTTTTATTTAAATAAGAATAAGAGTCAAGTTTTGAAAGGTGGAAGAGAGAATTATTTCACAGGGAGTGAGTGGCTGAAGCAGGACTAGAATCCAAACTTGACTTGTACTTCAATTTTTTTAGCAAGCTGGTGATTCTGGTCATGTGACATGTAGTTCATGTTCATACTTACAGGAGCACCAGGGAAACCGGCAGGTCCTGGAGGCCCATGTTCGCCTCTCTCACCCTAAAGAGAAAAATATCTTCCTTAAACAAAGTGAAGATATCTCCCCACAGGGAGTACATATCTTATCTTTCCTGTAAACAGAGAACGCACAAAGGTAACTGAAAGAGTTTAACTTCTGGAGACTTCTCCATTTCTTCTAAATTAAGAGTACCAATACCAGAACCATTTGTAAGAAAAATAGTTTGAGAATTTTCAAATATTAAATTTACTGAATTATATAACTTTAAAAATGTAAGTATTTTAAAATATGTTAGAAAAATTCATTGGAAAAAATCAATCAAATAATTAATTTTTAAAACCATTTACTTTATATCTACCCTGAGTCTTAAACTCTGATGTTAGAGAGGTTTAGATCCAGAAAGAATCTCAGGCAAAGATTTTATAGGTTTAAGGAATATGTATTTACAAATGCACATGAGCTGTGCAATTTAATTTCCCCAGAATTATTTAGGAAAGATAATGTGATTTAAAACTGCCTCTTGTGAATTTTAGATATAGGAAATTTAATATTCCCCTCCATGTCATTTGGCTCCTAAAGATGGTATCCAAAAATTGAGGCTCAGGGTACCTGGGAAAGAATTGCTGAAAAAAGGAAGAAGTTGCTACAGCTTGTGTGGATTTTTCAAAAAAATTATTACTATTAATCTTTTTTTTTAAATACATTTGATTGCTATACATCATTTGGCTGATAAAGAAAATTTACCCAAAATGAAATACACCTCTGACCAATCATGAGAATACTATACATGTTATCATCAACAGGTAATAAACCATTACCTGAGTGCAATTTTTAAAGGTTGAAAATAGTTTTAACACTTACAGGGCCACCACGCGGTCCAGCTATACCTGGAAGTCCAGGGGCACCACCTTCACCCTGAAAAAAGAGAAAATAAACACTATTGTCATTGTCCTATATCCAAAGTCAAATGTTTTATTTATGTTTCTGAATAGTGTCAAGTATTACCTTATCTCCAGGTTGGCCAGCTGGGCCGGGAGGACCAATGGGACCAGTAGGACCCTAAAGAAAACAGAAATGTATCTTAAATTTTGAAGCTAAAAATATTTTTTTAATATTAATCAAACAGATAACATGTAAGACATGCAATTCATCTAATAGACTAGGTGATATCTTTGCATGGTTCGAGTGATATATTCTTCACTCGGTTTGCAAATCCTGCAGAGCTAAGTAAGTGCAACTTTCCAAGAGAACGACCCTTGAAGACAAGAGAATTCACCAGTGGTTTGTTGCTTCACTCATTTTTACCTCAGTTGCAGAAGATAAAAAAGATGTGATATAACATCTTACAGTAAAGATATAACATCTTTAATTTTCTAAAATTGAAGACATTTCTTTTATTCAACTGTTTGGCAATTTAAAATACTTGATTTACACAAATTATAATGATACATATTACATTTTCCAACTTGGAGTTTCTAGATACTAGTTTTACTTTTTAAATTCTTTTAAAATTTGTTTTATACATTTAATCACTGTACATTACAACAGCTAGTAAAATAAATTTTTCTACCATAAATACACATAAATGAATTACTAGGCATCTCTTTTTTTGGAATAATAGCTTATCTGTAGAGTTTTTCAAAAGTGAAGTATGTATGAATTTCTTTAAGGCAACCTCAGTAAATATGTTATCTATGAACTGGATTAATTATGTTTATGTGCTACGGTCAAATCTAGAAGGCACTTGCTAATGTGAACAGAAACGATTAAAAAGTTTTTTGTTTTGCTGGGGTATTTTTAGAATTATTTATTTATTTTTTTAGAATTATTTATTTTTATCTACTCATTCATTTATTCATTCATTCATTTTACTTTGACTCAGAGAGAGAGAGAGTGAGAGAAAGTGAGAAAGCAAGCCAACAGGTTCAGGACTTGTTTCGCTGGTTTTTAACTTTTAGAGACAGTTGTAGACTGACAAGAGGTTGTAAAGAAATGTCACGGGAAATTCTGTGCACCTCTTTTCCAGCTACAGTGTTAACATATTCCACAAATATAGTATAATATTAAAACTAAGAAATTGACATTGATACAATCTATAAAACTATTCATATTTCAACACTTGCACACTTGTGAGTGTGTGTGTGTGTAATTCTATAGGATTTTATCATTGTGCAGACTTGTATGACCACTATCACATTCAGGATACTCAAATGTGCAGTAACCATAAACTCCCTTACGTTACCTCTTCATAGCCACGTTTATCTCCCCCTCACCTTTACTAATTTCCAGCAACCATTAAACAGTCCTTCATCTCTAAAATTATGTTATTTATAACAATGGACCCATGTGGTATGTATCGTTCAGAAAGTAACTTCTTTTCACTCAGCATGATGTTCATATGAGTGAACATCATATGACTCATTACTTTTTATTGCTAAGTAGTATTCCATGATATGAACATACCACAGGATAACAAAGCCTTCTTAAGATCAAAAAAAAATCTCTTAATGAGCAGTATTAAGATAATTTGGATTTTAGTGGCTATAAATTTATGAGCAATATTGATTATTTTGGATTTTAGCAACCAAAAAAGAAATCTAGTGGAGAATATTTTTAATTAAAAAGTTTCTTGGACCAGTCTATGGTTCTGTTTCACATCCTGATTGCATTTCAAGTCCTGGATCCAGTGACTTGAAAAGCATGCCAAGAAAAAAAAAAAAAAAGCATGCCAAGCACATGAATGCACATGCCCAAAATTCCAAAAGGAAGGATATATGGAGAAGTTGTGGCATGACTATGACCCAAGGGGGTGCTTTCTCCCTCCCACCCCACCCCATCTCATTCTGGCCTGCCCATGTGCACTCTGGCAATTTTAAAAAATGTTTCTTAGTGAGCATTAATGATTATCTTGAATTTTAGAAGATTTTAGTTTCTTAGTGGGCAGTATTGTTCATCCTGAACTTTAATGAATACAACTTTACCTGTGGGCTTTATTATACTTTTGAGATTTTTACATTCTTAGGTCAGTACAGAACTTTCAGGTAGTGATAGTTTTTAACCAAGCATTTAAACCATCAAGTCACCTGGAATTTTTTAATCCTCTAAAGTTGGTAAAAGATGGTCTAATTTAGTGTGAGTAGCTTTTTGAGAAAAATGGAAGTGAGGAACTACCCTACATAACGTATAGATAAGGGATTTTTCTTCCCAATGTGATACTTACTCTTGGACCATCTTTCCCTGGAGCTCCATCAGCACCTGCTCCACCTGGTTCTCCCTGTCAAATAAAAACCAATGTTGTCATATTAAAAGCATCCTCAGTGAAAATCCGCAAAGAAGAAAAGCAACCCTCAAGATTTTCTGGGATGTTCATCAGATGTTCTGATTAACGGTTGCTCTAGAAATTCATCTTAGAGTTCACTGACTATAAAATGATAATATAATGTTTGAAAATATTGATAGGTCACTTTCAGCAGTGTTGCTTTCCTGTAACCTCCACTGTCCATTTTATTATATAATTCAGAGGAAAACAAATCAGTACCTTTTCACCTTTTGGACCAGGAGCTCCAGGACCTCCTCTCTCTCCAGGCATCCCTTGTAGACCAGGAGATCCAGAAAGCCCAGGTGGCCCAGGAGGACCAGCAGGGCCCTGAAATTAAGGATAAAAGTAGTAAAAAGGCAAAATCAAAATCAAAAACAAACACTGGAATGCATTCTCTGAAATCTGAGTAAATTGAATTCTGTGGGTTACCTTTCCTCCTTCGGGACCTGGGGGACCATTTAAACCTCGAAGTCCTGGTGCCCCTGCCAATCCCTGAGGTCCACGTTCACCAGGTGCACCAGCATCACCCTGTAATAGGAAAATGTATTAGAAACTGTATTAGAAAACTCACGAAAAAATGAAACAAAATCACCTTAAATTCAATAATTTTGATGTAGGCCACTAGGTCCTTAGCCTCTATTTGTGAACAATTGGGGGATATTTTACAATTATAAAAATATTTGATAAGCTGAGTGGAAACTGGAAACTAAGCAAGAAAACTGATACTTGATCTACCTAAGCATGAGTTGTCTTAAAAACATTTATTTTACTATTATTTTATTCACTACGATAAATTTTTAGTTTTTCTACCACAAGTTTGTCTACCTAGAATCAATGGATAAAAAGTATTTTCTTTTAGAAATTTTAAGTCAATAGTTGATTCTGTGGTGCTTATTAAAGTCAGAGAATTGGATTGACTAGATAAAGAAATTTAATGTATTGGAATGGTCTCGAGTTTTTCTAAGTGTATTCACTAAGCATTTACAATGATGTTATTGTAAAGAAGAGGTGTTTTGTTACTAAAAATGCAGCACTAATCAATTGCTCTATAATAGGCTGAAGAAATTAGAGGATACATTAAATGATTACCTTGCCGCCTGGAGTTCCAGGTGCACCTGCTTCACCTTTTGGACCCTAGGAGATTGGCAGAAGGTCTGTTTCAGAATGTGCATTATTTAAATATGAACAAAATACACATTTGATTTGTTTGCATGTTGTATAAATTTTCGAATCTTGAAACTATATGTTCTTTTCTTAGTTCTTTTATTTTATGATTAAATTTAACCTCTCTATATAATTCTTACTTTTAAATAATTTACCTTTGTTTTGATAAGCATTATCTCAAAACTCAGTGTTAAAACTCAGTACCATGGCATGAGAAAATGCAAAGTTAATAATTGCTAAATCATTATTATGTATCCTTTTGTTTTCTTAGTTCTGGAAGGAAATGCAACTTACTGCTTCACCAGGTTTTCCATTTTCTCCTGGAGGACCACCAGGACCAGGCAAGCCCTACCAAAAAGAAAAAGTGTATTATTTTTATGTAATCACCTTAAACACTGATCATAAAAAAACTTCTCAAATGTAAACATGTTTCTCTAAAATATTTCATAAAATGATTTTAGTGAGGTTTTCTTCAGGGTTGTAAGTTTAGGCCATTCAAAATCCAGGGATATAGTTATTATATCTTAGAAACTTATGTTCATCTCCCTGTATTCATCTGTTACTGCATATTTCAAAGTATTTATGAGCAGAATGGATTTATAGATATAGAGACTTACAATGAAAAATAAGTGGAAGTTGATATGAGTTTAGTTATTTTTTAATAACTGAATGCACTCATTCTAGAAAAGACATGAAAGATATGCCTATCTACTAGCATTGCCTCAGATTTTACTTCAAAATGGAAAACAAGACCAGCCCCAGTGGTTCAGGGGGTAGGCTGCTGGTGCATTACACTGAGTCCATAAGGGAGACCAGGGTTTATATTCCAAATCAATCTGAACAAGCTGAGATGTCTACATGTGGCTGTGATCCTGGCTAGCTCGGAAGATGGGGAATGATCATGGATGACATGGTGAGACCCTATCAAAGGCACTTCTCTCTCTCTCTCCTCTCTCTCTCTCTCACTAAATAAATAAACTATATAACTAAAATAAAACAAGAAGATAGATGACAGATCCACATACTAAGCTTCAGATGAACTGTAATCTACTAGGGTCACACAAATTTGAACAATTTATTGGACAAATACAGCTATGAAAGGCAAGTACCAAACTGTGTGCTAAAATCAAGACTCTACTAACATTTAAAAAACACGTTCTTACTTGTAATCCCTGTGGACCAGGGGGTCCTGTGTCTCCTTTGTCACCACCTGGCCCCTATGTAGAAAAATATAATCAAACACTTCATTATCAAATGTTCTTTCATATTTAGTTCATGCAATTTCCATTTCAGAAAGCCTATTGTTTAGTTTAAAAAGCAATGCTGAAAAGAGAGGAGACAGCCTGGGTTATGGAAGCAGCCTATAGCAAACCCGTACCATAGGAACCTGCATAATGTCAGCAGCTAGATAGCTAATAAATAGATAGGTTTCATAATTGCTTCAGTGACTTTGATAACAGAGATTTTATAATTTTGAAGCCTTTGCCATATTCTATTTCCACCCCACTTCCATCCTTCATGCATTTAAATAAACTTACAGTAGGTCCTGGGGGACCTTGAGGTCCAGTTTCACCATTCTTTCCAGGAGGACCCTAAAAGCAATGACAGTAAGGGAAAATAAGATAATACAGATAATAGAGAGCATCTATAATATTGGAAATGAATGCATCTATCAGAAGGCTAGAAACAAGTCAATTAAAGCTACATACTGGAAGGCCAGGTCCCCCAGGGCCACCTCGTTCTCCATTCTTGCCAGGGGCACCCTAAAGAAGAAGGGGACAGTTTATTAATTCTCAAAAGGAAATCACTAATCATATTGTTCCCTCTTACTTTTTGACTTGCTTTCTCCACACACATACAGTCCAAAACAATGGTAAGTTTAGCTCCCTTGCTTGTGCTGTTTGCCTTTCATATCCTCTTCCATGCATTGAAGAAGAGATCAAATTTTGGCCATATCTGCACTCCCACATGGAATGTAAAAGACCTTCTGTCAAATAAGCATTGAAGATGTAAATGAAGATACTCACATCATTTCCTTTGGGTCCAGGGAAACCCATGACACCAGGCTGACCTCGGGGACCAGATGGCCCTGGAGGACCTGGTCGACCACTTTCTCCTTGACTTCCCTAATGAGAAACAAACAAACAAACGAACAAACATTAATAAATGTTTGACAAAGAGCCGGTCAAAATAAACAATAAATATTCAAGTCTAGGTTGAAATATATGTTCCATTTTTACTAGGCTTGTAAAATGAGATTTTAAAAAATGTACGTACTGGAGGCCCTGGTTTTCCATCACTTCCTGGTCCTCCTGGACTTCCAGGCATACCCTGAATGAAAAAAGTCAATTTTCAGATGATTTACAATAGAGAATAAAAAAATACAACATGCACTATTGGTACAATTTGAGATTTCCATTTATATATGTAGCTCATATTCATACACTCTTTTTTATCTGTCTATAATGTGTCTTAATCAAGTGCTCTATTTTCTGTTCTTTGACTTGTCTGGCCTCAGTTTTCTTCAATTAATAAGTTTGCTTTGTTTTGAGCCTTACAAAAGGTATAATATAGTTTAAATTATCTTTCACTCATCTTCATTTGCCTTTTCTTTTTACTACAACACAATGTCATGCAAATCGATATTTCTTTGTACCCTCAATCCTGGACCTCCAGGGACACCATCTCGACCAGGTTCTCCAGCTGCTCCTCTGGGCCCTGCAGGGCCTGGACCACCACGGTCCCCAGGAGGACCCTAAATATAAAATAAATAACAAATATTTTAAATAGCCTTCATTGACTTAGACATCAACAATATACAGGTTACACATGGAAAACTTCACATAGCCTCTTAAAGAGTTGATGTGTTGCTGACATTCTCTGTATAAAGATTGCATTTATCTTAACTAAAGTTGAATGAGTTTTGAAGTAACTGTGGGAAATGTTGCATGCTTGGAAAAAAGTTAGTGAACCTTACAATATATTTCTCCAAATCTAAAGTCAAATATCTTTGATGACATAAAATTATATTTCCACATCACTTTAGAGTTTTCAAAGAACTTTCAGATGCTTTGGCTTACTTTATTCTTGCAAAAATGCTGAGATCAATGATTTTCTTTTCTCTTTTTCTTTCTTTCTTTCTTTCTTTCTTTCTTTCTTTCTTTCTTTCTTTCTTTCTTTTTTTTTTTTTTTTTGAGAAGGTTTTGCTGCAGGGTGCGTGCGCTCTCCAGAAAGACAGAGAGAGACAGAGAGACAGAAAGCGAGAAATCACCCCCCAGGGAGGATGGCCCTGCCACAATCCCTTCTCCTCCATTCTCCTCTCAGGATATTGGGCATGCACACACAGACACCCAGTGTGAATTTAAGCCACCAGGTCCGGGACTCAAACTGCAGTTGACTACATGGGAGTCCAGGGACATAGCCATTACACTATCTACTGGTCCCAGATCAATGATTTTCAATTGACAGATAATTTAAAGAATTTTTACAGAAGTTGGGTGACTTTCTTTAATTATAAAATTGGGAAAGTGCCTAAACAGAGGCTGGACAAAGTTTTGTAAAACGTTACTTTCATTGAGAATTATTTTTTAACTCCAATATATTTATTTCAGATATTTAGCTTTTCATTACTGATAATTGTATAGAAGATATATTCATTTGTAGTAATAACATATAGAAAAATAGGAACTAAAGTAAATTACCTTTTGCCATTTGGTCCCGCAGGTCCTCGGAATCCAGGGGCACCCTGGAAGTAACAAAAGCCAAATTTTTCAGTCTAAAGGCGTAAGAGGTTTTCATTATTCTTGAGTGGCAGTATAGGTATTCTCATGTAATAAAATGCCTTAAATGAGATTTGGGATGGGCACTCAGTTTAAGGAAAACAATGTCTGCCTCGCCAGGAAGCTGAAGGTTCATTTCGATCACAGTGACGTGTTTTTAATGCCCCATAGAAAATGTACCCTTTCTCCTGCAGCTCCTGGAAGTCCATTTGCACCGGGTTCTCCTGGTGATCCATCTTTGCCATCTTCACCCTTAGCGCCTGGAATACCCGGAGAACCTGCTTCCCCCTAAAAACAGATGGGACGATATAGAAATTATGACTTAATTTGGTTGGTTGAAAAAAAAATTTTTTTGTCTATAATGTGTCATAGTTAAGTGTGCCTAAGATATAAGCAAACTGTTCCAGTAATACTTACACGTTCACCACGTGGTCCTGGCTCTCCTTTAGCACCATTCTTACCAGGTTCACCCTAAAATGAAACAAAATTTTGGTTTGAAAAAGGGGAATATTTAATTAATAAAATCATCGTTAGTCACACTATAACATCAGAGTGGAATCAATAAATATTTAACTGAACGGGATCAAAAACACTGCTCTTCATAGTTTTGGTGTGGAATAAAAGTCACGCCTTCGAGCAACAACCACCACAGCAAAACAAAAGACAACTTACTGCACCACCTCGCTGTCCAGGAGAGCCATTAGCACCGGGTGGTCCAGGAGGACCCCGGGCACCCATCAGTCCAGGAGCTCCGGGAATGCCAGCGGGACCCTAAGAATAACCCAAGGACACTGACATTAGCCAAACTGAAACTTTTCCTGAATGCTTTATCTAGTTATCTCTGTAAATCTATTGCCATGCAAAGTGCAAAAGAAGACAATGATGTCTGTGTGGATGACATAAAGACGAGACAGGGAGGAGCAGCTTACCATTTCACCTTTACCACCAGGACTACCGTTAATCCCAGGAGGGCCCTAAAGGGAAAAGAAAAGGAAAAAAGAGCATATTAGTAAGAATGGAAATAATGAGTGTATATTCAAAGTGGTTTATTTACTTGTAAGATAAGTTGATTGGTAAGCATTATGTTTATAGCACAATATTATTATAAAACAAAGGCAAGAGACTTATCATTAACTCAATAAATTAGAAATAATATGCACTTAGTCTAAATTATTAAATAATAAATTAACAAGAGAGGTTTGGGGTTTTTCTCTTTTTTATTTTTATTTTTTTCAGATTGGGTATTAGTTTGGGGCATTCTTCAAAGTATCAGGTGACTATTTTAGCCATTTTCTACTTTATTCTGCATTAAACATAAAATTCATGAATCTGAAAATCATGTAGCCCTAAAACTACTAGTTTTCACTTCTAGTCAAATCAGTATTTTTAACAGTAGAATTAATGTAGAACATGAAATAACATTATTTTCAAAGAAGCTACTTTAATTGATAGCAACATTGAAACATAAGCTTTCATGGATAAAGGGTGGTAGCTCTCTTCTCTCCCTCTCAACCACCATATTTGCTACTTACAGGAGGACCTTGAGCACCAGCATGTCCCTGAGGTCCAGGTTCTCCTCTTGCTCCAGGGGAGCCATTTGATCCAGGAGACCCTGCAGGTCCAACTTCACCCTAAGGGATAAAACCTTTGGGAGTCAGTTTCCCTTGACCCTTCTAATTACTTACCCAGTTCACATTTCAGAGCCCTGTTTAAACCTGTCTCCCAAAGGTTGGAATAATTTGACTATTCTGCAGCTAAAGAAAGGAATCATCAGTCATAAAGGCAGAGAAAAAATGATAAATATGTATTGGACTATGTTATCTTTGCTCCCCAGAAAGAGTCTAAGAGAGAAGAGATCAGAAGAGGTATCAGGATAGTTGAATGACAAGGATAATACTCCATTTGAAATCAAGAATAGAGCTTTAAAGATCTGTATAGATAAAGGCTGGTTTTAAAAAAATTCATCTGAGATAAATAATCCAATGCTTTTCTGCTGTCTCCAAGATAATTTTGTACTCTTCTATTAAAAAAATATAAATAAATAAATAAAATAAAAAAGTTTACCTTAGCACCAGGGGATCCAGGGAATCCTACAGTTCCAGGAGGACCAGGGGGACCCTGAAAAATATTACAATTTCAAGATCTCTGAATCAAATAAACAAATACTAACACCACTAATAAACAATAAGTTAACATTCATATAATTCAGAAGACACTTATGGACATAAAATGAGTATTTATCATTCCTTAATAGATATTATGTGAGGAAACAATATGGCAAAATAAAAAGAGAATAAAATTAAAATTTAGAAAATTTGTGTGTCTTCCCTTTTCTGCCATGAATTCTGTGATTTTGTCCAAATTACTTAGTCCTGAGCTTTTATACCCTTATTTACAGAATGTAAGTAACATTATTACCTATTCTTCAGGGCTCTTTTTATTATCATCTTCAATATTGAATATTAATCCAAATTTTAAGAACCATACAGATGTTAACAACTGCTCAAGCATACTAAGGACTATCAGAACCTAGATTTTGTTTTATGGGCTCACTGTCAGTTTGAATTGGAGTTTATGTACAATGTCGAATATTGAGTCTACAACAAAATTACTTTTTCCTTCTTAAAAAAATATAAAAATTTTCAACATAGATGCTAATACATGCATTAGTTATACACACACATACACATAGATGCTAATACATGCATTAGTTATACACACATACGCACATGCACGTGTACACACACTATGATATTAAAATAACCTACAATCCATAATTTCTCATTACTCTGGAGTAAATCAAAGAGATACAAAAGTACTTACTGGTTGACCGTCGCTACCTCGAGCTCCATCATTACCTCGAGCCCCCTAAAAAGAGAAGTTTATTTCAACTCTCTTCTTAATTCTAAAGCATTGGTTCAAAATAACATTTTAGGTAAAATTCTGACTCATGAGAGTTGAAGTTTCCTCAAGGATATTAAAATCTACTTACTAATTATGTATTTTTAGAGTCAAATTGTCAACATTCTGATACACTGATCAGATGTAGAATAATTGAATTGTGTTTTCAGCAATGAATGCAGATATAATGTCTTTAACGACACATGCAAACTTAACACTTTAAAAATTCCCAACATGGGTCCGGCAGGTAGCATGGCAGTTAAGGGTGCTAGACTCCCACATGGCCAGCCACAGTTCAAGTCCCAAACCTGTTGGCTTACTTTCTTACTTTCCCTCTCTCTCTCTCCTCTCTCACTTACTCTGTCCCTCTCTGGTCAAATTAAAATAAATAAAGTCAAATAAAATAATTCTTTAATAAAAAAGCCCCAACAGAGATAAAAATTATAAAACTTTTTTTCTATTTCCCTATAATTGTAACCAAAATTGCATTGTGCTGACTTTGAGTGTAGGAAGGGAAGTTTTCTTGCAGACTTTCACAGCCTGAACACTTAATCTGCCACTTTGGGTTGTAGTTGTGCAATATTGATAACAATACTCACGGCAGCTCCAGGAAGCCCTGGGCGTCCTCTCTCGCCAGGAGCACCTCTTGGACCCTACGGTAACATTAAAAGTATGATCCTATTTTAAACTTGACATATGTAATGGATGGGAGCAAATAAAGCATGTTTGGGGCTAGAATTAGGTTAATAAAACTGAAAAGTATATAAGAAAAGTTACCATGGGTCCAGGAGCTCCATTTTCACCTGGAAGACCATTTTCACCCTAGAGACGTATAAAAGATGTTACTATGTATTTTAACAGGAAGATAATTTTAAGGTTTTGAAAATATAGCATTTTATGGAAAATACTGTGGAGTACAAGATAAAGATACAAATTTTAACAATATCAATTTCCTCTTGGTATTTTATTTATCAGAAATCGCAGGCTCTGCATTCTAAAAGCTTGAGGACTAAACAGAAGCAATAAGTGAGTTACACTAGGAGGCTCAAACATCTCTAAACTAAGTTTTCAACCTTAATGGAAATTTTATTTAATAAACTATCCCAATTACTATGATCTAGCTCCCAGTATGTAAAATTCAAGCAAATTTCAAAAGTGAAACCCATAGTATAAATATTAAATGCAGCTTTAAACCTAAATAAATTTATTTCTAAAAATATGATTTTGTTTTTTACCTTTAATCCAGGAGCGCCTGTATCACCTTTTTCTCCATTTCGTCCATCGAAGCCCTGTGAAGTGTATAATAATAGTAAATATTTCAAAAACTGTTAATAATTCAGAGTTATTAATAAGTTTTCCCTTGAATTTTTACATTTGGCCTTGACAACAGAGCATTATTTGAATATTAAACACTTTAAAACTCTTTTACATTGATCAGAGATATTTGACATTGATTTTACAGTAAAAAATCTAGAGTATTTAGGAAGCACAATTTAATCTTAACAACCATAGAGTAGCAAAAATAAGTTTTATATATATTATTTCTATTAAGTTAGTAGAGTTATGATTCAGTTGGTTGCTTCTACCTATTGCTTCACAGAGAAAAATATTACTTGATTCAAACTAAAGATCATATTGACTATGTCAATGAATAACACAGAGTTGATAAAATATTTTTTTTCTGATAGCTGTGGTATAAAAGTTACATTATTTTCCTTAGTCTTTTAATACACTTAAAATCAAATCAGTCATCATATTTCATAAAGTAACTAGTTTTTTGAACATATAAAATTGACAGACTTTATTTTTTAAAAAAGAAAAACAAAACACAAATCAATGGAACCAGCAAATGGTGTACTGGTTACATTGCTGGACTCACACATGGTTGACCATGGTTTGAGTCCTGGATCTAGCAGCTTAAAACTCACACCTGGAGTGTATGTGTGCATGCTCAAAATCTATAAAGGAGAATGGAGCAGAAGGAACTGAGGCAAGGCCAACCCTTCTGGGGGATGATGTCTCATTTTCTGTCTCTTTCTGTCTCCCTGGTACATGAAAAAACCCTATGGCAAAAATCTCTCTCTCTAAAGAGAAAAATCAAATCAACTAGTTATCAGAATTAACCATTTTTGAGACACAGTCAATTATCCAACAAAATGGGTAGACAAGTAAACTGCCAAATGGAACAGATTTTAGTTAACTTAAAAACTCCACTTACTCTGTGTCCTTTCATACCAGGGAATCCGGGTATGCCAGCTGGACCTTTGAGACCCTAAAAATAATGAATAGAAAATATGTTAAAGAAAATTCTTATTGAACCATGATCCATTAGTAAAACACTTTCTAAGTTGAAATCAATTTTATTATATGATCATTTTCAAGTTAAGATAATTGTGATTATTTCAATTATTTTATTAGAAGCTAAAGACTTACTGGGGGTCCAGGCAATCCTCTCTCTCCAGGTCGTCCAGGTCTTCCTGACTCTCCCTATGTGGAGAAATAAAGAACACACAGGTACTCTTATATGAGAAAATACATTTTTGCCAATGAGTAGATTGATTACTTTGACTTTTTCTCACCAAAGAATCATTAAAATGATTTGACTAAATATATACTTGTGACACCAACTTTACTGGTGGAAGGAACAAGGAGGACTTTGCATGCCTCAAAATAAACTTATAAAGAGATAATACAGGTGTGACTCATCACTGAAATATTATGACCTTTCTTTAACTCAGTAGAGAAGAATTTGCCATGGGAAATCAAAGGGGAAAGAAAGAATGGCATAATATTAGAGGTATCTATAAGTCCTCAAATTCAAAGAAGTATTAATATCAATTACTTTATCACAAGAATCAGACAGAAGAAATTTATTTCCACTCCAGTAAATGATATTCACTGGATTAGTCTTCCTAGCTGAGATGCACATTACATTGAAATTCAACATGGCACATATAGCTATGCAATTATTGTGTATATGTATATATGGCCCTCAATGATCAGTATGAGATAAAATATTAAGACCATAAACTATTTGAGTAGCGTTTTTCCCTCTGAGATCCTGCTATATAGCATAAGCCTTTTTGAATATTCCAAGTTAAGTTTTGCTTTACCCCCATTTCATCCCTAAAAACTCACATCTTTTCCAGCAGGACCAGATGGACCAATAGCACCAGGAGGTCCTGGAGGACCCTGAAAAATAAGGAGAAAGAAAGTAAACATTTTTTCCAATTTTTTTGCTCAAGTTTATTATTGTATGTGTATTCCTAGAAGTAACTACCATTTGGAAAGTACTTTCAATTTTTCTTATACGAAAATGACATTGAGTTAATATTATAAATCTGTCATATACAAGTTTTGCTGTTTAGTAAACTCATTCTAAATGAAAACTAATCAACATCTATATTTTAGGGACCAGCAGTTGGAGTAATGGCTATGTCGCTGGACTCCCATGTAGTTGACCGTGGTTCGAGTCCTGGACCCAGTGGCTTATACCTCCCGCCAGGCCTGTGTGCGTGCATGCCCAAGATCCTGAGAGGAGAATGGAGGAGAAGGGATTGCGGTATGGCCATCCCTCCTGGGGGGATGATTTCTCGCTTTCTATCTCTCTGTCTCTCTGTCTTTCTGGCGCGTGCACGTACCCTATAGCAAAAACCTCACCAAAAAAAAAAAATCTATATTTTATATTATGTGTGTATTTATAAATCCAAATGTTCTTTTACATTTTTTGAGATATCAAATACAAAACTATAAAATATATTTTAAATATTTTGAAATATTAAAATAACTTTATTTTACTTACTTATGTATACACCATATCTTTCTAGGGGGCTCTTATATATTATGTTTATTTCTTCTATATTAAGTAGAGTAGATGAAAAGGTGAACTGTGTGGCTATAGGGAAATGAAATTTTTATTTAATAGAAAATTTGTATCAACTTTAGGAATGTCATGGCTAATTAACCAGAATATCTATATTAAGTAGTATTGTCACAGGAAAAGTCTAAGAGATTTTTGAAACTGGTTTAACTATCATAATAATGCTTTTTTATTGAAAAGAGTTTAAGCATAAATTTAATCTGTCCTTTGTAGGGATTTACAACTGTGTTAGAAATGAAGGTATTTTCTACATAACACTTTCAATTTTTTAAATATAAATTTAATTGTTACTTACTGCGGGACCAGCTTGTCCAGGTTCACCAGGGGGACCTTGGTATCCTGGAGAACCCTAGTGAGTAGAATAATACATAAGTACTTAAGAAATACAATAATCCCTACATGACTCATTAACATCTGGAAGACAGTAAGAAATCAGATTGGTGAATATAGTCAGACAATTTTATTCCAGTTTGTAAAGACTGAAACCAACATTTTCCAGATCAGAACAAATTGAGTGTATTTCATTTAATTTCATTTATATATATATTTCAATATATATATATATATTCTAGAATATATATATATATATTCTAGCTTTACAAAGGTTTCTAATTAACTTGGTTTATGTCTACATGGAGAAGGAAGCACTAATGGCTATACTTACAGGAGAGCCAGGATGACCAGATGTGCCAGGGGGACCAGGAGGGCCTGGAGGACCCTGAAATACAAATTTGAATGATAAATACAAAATAAGTGAATATGAAATACATTTTTTCCATTTGTCAAAAAAGATGACTTTGTTTAAAAATGACACAGACATCTTTAAAAATGCAATTAACTATCATTATTTGATAGCTATTAATGTATGCAATTAATTTTATAAAATATGTAATAAAGATCTCAGCAAAAACAAAAATTACTTTAAATTAAATACTCACAGAATCAATAAAATTAATAATAAATGTAATAAAACGTTGACCTGAACCCCTACAGAAGAGAATTCAAAATATAGACACATTGATACAAAATGCTGTGAGAATTACTACCCTCTAAGGATGGGTCTCCACTGGAGAAGAACTAATTTCTGGCCTGGCAGCCAAACTCAGTTTGGCAAAATACGTTGGTCTAAATCCTGTGATCAATTTTCTGAAACAATGATGTAAATCAACTCCAAAGCTCCCATATATTGACATACATATTGACAGCACAGGTTTTATCGACATGGAGATTTGGATGCATGCATGAGAATACTCAAAACTATAACAAATTGGTTTATCATTGTTCAAAAACATGGGTCAAACTAGAAAACCTTCAGTTTTGTACTACGCTATTTCTAGATATCAATAATAAATTGATAAAACTGATTTGTAATTCATTTTTCCCTTATAAACATTATTGACTAGAATGTCAATAAATGGTAACTTTACTTAAGGGTGTGTGTGTGTGTTTGTGTGTGAAAACTGTACATTGATTTTTACAATGGGATTCATAATATTAGTGTAGCTGAGTAAGACCTGATATTTTTGTAAGATAATATCTTTTTCATTTTGGCTTTGAAAAATACAAAAATAATTGCAGCCCCTAAAACCCAGTGCCATGTGTGATTGACATTTATCCACCTTAGCTTGCTATGAAATTAAAACCTTCCTGATAAGCTGTTCTACATGTGTCACTTACACAGAACAACATGTATCATGTACATGTACACAGATTTTTTTTTAAAATTAAGGTGTTTTGTTCATTTTATTATTTTATTTTATATGTTATTTTATTTTATTTTTGCCATAGAGTGTGTGCACTCACCAGAGAGAGACAGAGAGAGACAGTGGGAGGGAAAGTGAGAAATCATTCCCAGAGGAGATGGCCATGCATAACCTTTCTTCTCCATTCTCCTCCTGGGATTTTGGGCATGCATGCACATGCATCAGGCATGATTTTCAAGTCACCAGGTCCAGGACTTGAACTGTGGTTAACCATATGAAAGTCCAGTGACTTAACCAACAAGCCACCTGCTAGCCCCATGTGCTTAGTTTTAATGCTTTTTGCTACTTTTTAAAGTCAAATGTCTAGGTCATTTACATTTAGTGATACCCTTAAGGTACAAGGTGAACAGCTATTACTTAATATGGGTTAACTTAAGGTCTAAATGGAGGAGCTGGCAGGTGGCACGGTAGTTAAGTGTGCTGGACTCCCACATGGCTGACTGCAGTTCAAATCCTGGACCTGGTGGCTTGTTTTCTCACTTTCTCTCTCTCTCCTCTCTCTTTCTCTTTCTCTCCTTCTCTGGTCAAATTAAAAACAAATAAATAAATAAAGTTAAATAAAATAATTCTTTTAAAAAATGTATAAATGGATTCTGGAAATATTTGTGTTTAACTTGAGAAATGGTTGTGAGATGTGTGATGATATTGGATGCACATTACGTGAACTTTCATGTAGAAAGTAGCAGTTGCTGAATGAAAAAAACTTGAACATATTTTGAACAACTTAGGAGAGAAAGAGGAAAAGGAGATGCATCAAGTAAAAGAATTTGATTAGAAGTGAAGAACATATGGGTGTGAGACCTAAGCATAAAGGTAAACGGGCTACTGACTCAGAAGATCATCAGGGAAGAAGTGATGTGAGGGGCTGTGAGGGTAAATGCTTGACAATGGAAGAAACGTGATCATGCTGTCCCCATCCCACCCCCAACTTAATTAGGGAAAAGCTGTTTTGTAGAATTCCATTAAAATACTGTATTACTGGAAGAACAACCATTCGAGATATAACAAACTGAAGGCTAAGTGAAGTTCTGTAATGCTGAGAAATATTTGTACGCACAGCCGGCCCAGGATAGCCACCGATTGCTCCTCCTACTCCAGACTTGACATCATATGAATCAAACTGGGGAGAATAGTTCTGCAGCAAAAAGACCAGATAGATATGATCACTTTAATACACAGGTCATAGTTATTTTGAAAAGCATTTAGAATGGCATGTAACATCTGCTCTTTACTGAGAAAAGTTTTCCGCAGGTCAGATGTGGTACGTATTAATTATCTTGCTTATTGTGTCTCTCTATGCTTTTGGATACGAAATATTTTACAGAAACACTCTTTTGTGTCATGCACTAATCTTTCAACTAAATGTATTCAATGTTAGTACCGCAAATTTGTTCCTATATACTCCTATTCAAACTATTCTGAGCAGTAATCTATGGAATTATAGGATCATAGACTGAGGAAGAGCTCGAGATCACATAATCTAACCTCATTTTGAGCAGAAAAATGGAGAAATCAGATTAATTTTCCAACAGTTAATGATATCAGTAAAATTTATACTCCTGGTTCCTGGTTAATATGTTAAAAGATTTATCCACAAAATAAACAAAATAGTAGTAGAAAGGCTCATACCCTTATTGAATTTCTTTGGAGCTTATTTTGTTTCTAGGTCTAGACATGGATCCTATTTGGTTATCAGGATAAGAATCAGTTAGATGATATAATTTGCTTCTTGTTGAATTGTTTTTCAAAAAGTACTTTTTTTGGAGGGAGAGTGATCTCACTATGTTGCAATCCTGCCTCAGCCTACTGAGTAGCTGAAACGATGGTTGTGTGCCACCATATCTGGGTTTTCAGAGTATGCTAAATATTGAATCCAGACTTATGTGGTCTCAGCCTGCTGAGTAGCAGCATTAACCAGCTCACACAACTATGGTTGGGCCAAGAAGCACTTTTTTTTTTAACCTCTTAGATTTGTCCATGTATCTTTTCTAATTATGCTTAATTTCATGCAGCAGAAATTTTGTCATATTCATTTATTTGGTGAATTGTTTTACATCACTGTTAGTTGGTTGCCATGCTTCAGAACAAGGGGATTGTGTTCTAGAGGTTTAGCAAGAGTAGTTGTATAGGTATAAATAATTCTATTGATCTGAGGTAGAGGATATCCATAGCTCTTTTTCCACTTTGTTCAGCCTTTAACATTGGTGTTAGAAGGGGCATGAAGTACAGCTATAGCACTTCCCTAATTCTGTAGGTTAATCTGGGGAGTTGGTAGTTCACTTCTCAAATGTAGTGTGTAAGTTACATACCAGCTGAGAAGCTGGAAAATTCTGCAAGGATATAGCACCAATAGCAATAGCACTGAATTATGAGGAAGAGCAAAGACTTAAAAGCTCTTAGCCTAGCCCATACTAGCACTGAATAAGGGTTTGTTAAATACATAAAATCAGAGAACAAATATAAAGAACTCGTAATAGCGACATGTATTATAGGCTAAATAAAGAAGATGCCAGTTTCACTGAGGGATATTTTAGTTTTGTTATTTATTACCTGATTACCAGAGCATGATTCACAGATTCCAGGGGGGCCAGGAGAACCAGGGGAACCTGGTTGTCCTGGAATACCAGGGTCACCATTTCTCCCAGGAATACCAGGAGGGCCCTAAAAAAAAAAGTCAAAGGTAAAATTAAACAGCAATAAGTCCTAGTGATTCAGAACCATTATCAGGTTAGACTCTGATTAGGAAACAATATAAGTGATATACAGTTCCAGAAATAAATGCAGTTTTATTAAAATCATGTGAATAAGTTATATATAATATATTCATTTCTATATTGACCTATGTTTTATTTTTTGAACTAATAGGGCTTCAGATAATATATGAAGTTAGAGATATTTGAATCTTTACATGTAAAATTATAAATTCTTAGTTTGTCATTTATGTGACCAAATTTGTAGTAGTAAAAAAAGGTATGGGTGCTGAAAGGTCAAATCTGGAAAGGATATAAGAAAAAAAAAAAAAACTATTCCTGGAACCATCATTAACATTCATTATTTTCCCCTGAAGGTTTACTTACTGGATCTCCTTTGGGGCCTTGAGGTCCATAACCATCAGGTGGGTAAGTGGGCTAATAAATGGAAAAGAAACAGATTAACCAAGACATAGGAAAATATTATATATATATATATATGTCTAATCTCTAGCCTTATTCAGAACATTCACCTTTTACTCATAATACCACTGCAACTTTTTAATTGCTGTCATATTGAATTGACAAATACTAAAGGTACATATTTACAAAATATAATGTGATATTTTGATACATGCATACATGTACAGTATACATGATACACATAATGAAAAATGAGGGTAGGTATAATTTCTGTCATCTTAACTATTTGTTGCACATTTGAGTTTTTTTTAAATGAGGGTAGGTATAATTTCTGTCATCTTAAATATTTGTTGTACATTTGAGTATTTTTTTAAAATCCCCTTTTAGTTTTTTAAAAATATACAATAAATTGTTACAAATGATTATCTTAGTGTGGTTGTTCTGAAGATCTTATTCTTCATAGTTAGCTGTAATTTTGTATCATTTGTTAACCAAATTCTCCCAGTTCCCCTCCTTCTACCTTCTCAAGCTTCTGGTGAACATTACTTTGCTCTCTAGCGTGAGATTTATATGACTGGCAGACATGACTTTCCTTTTCTTTCAGCTTCCTATGATGTAGGAGCTGTTCATGTATTTTTATAAGAGCCTTTAAGATGTACAAGTTTTCTTAAACTCACAGCTGTCGGAGGTTGTGGGCAAACAGCGCAACATTCTCCAAATGGGATTTCTGGGTTGGGGCAATCTAGTTCTTGATCGTCACATATTATGTCATCACAGAGTACAGATCCTAAATCACAGACACATATTTGGCATGGTTCCGGCTTCCAGACATCTTTCTCCGCATAGGATTGACCAAGATGGGTGCATCCATTCTCAATAACTGGAAAACAAGTTAGATGACATGATGTCTCCTTATTTTTTGTTGAATTGCATTTTTGTTATGCTGTCATGACTATTTTTAATTTAAAGTGGAGATAGTTTGGAATAAATAATTTCTTCCCTTCATTAGAAAAATCATATTTTGGAACAACCAAGTGGTGTGGTGATGTTGGCAGCTGGATCCCTCATGTCTGACGGCGCTGTTTGAGCCACAGACCCAGTGGCTGAAAAATACACTGGGCACATGAGTGGCTTGAAACACACTGGGTGCATGTGTGTGCATGGCCAAAATCCCAAGGAGAGAATGGAAGAGAAGGTACTGCAGCATGATCACCACACCCTGGCGGATGATTTCTTACTTTCTGTCTTTCCTCTCTCTCTCCTCTTTCTTCAATGAACACATGTGCCACATAGGAAAAATAATAACAAAAAAGGACAAAAAACATATTTTTTCTGCATCATTTGATAAATAGTAAGAAACTTCTTAAAATACCAAACCTATTTATTTCTATAAAATTGGCATGCAATAGTAATTTTTTCTTAAGAAAAACAGATATTTTAATTTTAATTTCATTTATAGTAAGAATTTAATACCAATGGATATCACACAAATACTTAAACATTGATTTATTAATTATGCTGTGGAAAATATGCTTTTCTTTCTAATTGCTATTCTTTGCTTTAACAGTAGATGGGAGCATTAAACTACAAAGATGATTTTGTCATGAACTCTGAAGACTTTCTGGATTTTATTAACCTAGTTGACAAATTCAGAGGAAAATTCAGCTAATTTTGGAAGTGTAAAACTTTTCCAAATTGCCTTGAGAAAACTCTTAACAAAACTTGTATTTATTGAGTAGCACCTACTAGCTCTGTTAGGCTTTTGTAGGTAAACATGATATGACATAATTTTTGTGTATCCCACATAGATGTAGAGAGATTTCAAAATCACCTAAAAAAGATGTTTTTAAAACAAGCATTGGTGGGAACCAGCAGTTAGCGTAATGGCTATGTCTCTGGACTCCCACGTAGTCGACCGCGGTTCACTTCCCGGACCCGGTGGCTTAAAACTCACGCTGGGCGCGTGTGCATACGTGCCCAAGATCCCGAGAGGAGAATGGTGGAGAAGGGATTGCGGCGTGACCATCCCCCCTGGGGGGTGATTTCTCGCTTTCTGTCTCTATGTCTCTCTCTGACTGTCTGGTGAGCGCACGCGCCCTATAGCAAAAAACCTCTCAAAAAAAAAAACAAAAAACAAACAAACAAACAAAAAACAAGCATTGGTAGGCAATAAGTAAAATTAATAAAAAATATGACTCATGATGATGTGCATTTGTAGCTTAAGATGGTAAAAAAAAAGTCCTTTGACCAAAATTTTAGACTTTTATTTTCTAATTACATGCAAGGTACTAAAATTCATCAATTACTAATGAATCAACTTAAGGGTTGCCAAAATAAAATCTAGTCTCAATTCTTGAAGTATTAGCTGTGGATTGTGGTTAAATACAACTTTAGTTCTTGAGGATTAATGTAGTTTAATTAATTTAGTTTGCCAGTAATTAAGTAAATAAATAATGTTTCCAAACACCTGCAAAAATTTTTACAAATTAAAATGGTATACTGTTCAGTATTTTCTATTTTGATGAGACAGTGAAGTTTTTATTTTCTCAAAGCCAAGGTCTTTAGAATATCTGCTTAAGGCTTTGCATCAGAGGAGGTTTAAAACCACATTTTTAGTGCCTAGTACTCAACAGGCTTTTTAATTGTCCTGGACCCTTTTCCATCTGGACACTGCACACAAACACAATGATCACCTTTTACAGTTTTGTTTTCTCCCTGTATCTTCTCATTGTCTGGAGTAATAATAATAATTTAGGCTCATATTTAAATACATTGCGTTAAGAGTTTTAGTTCATTTAGGGGCCAGCAGTTAGCGTAACGGCTATGTCGCTGGACTCCCATGTAGTCGACCGCGGTTCACATCCCGGACCCAGTGGCTTAAAACTCACGCCGGGCATGTGTGCTTGCATGCCCAAAGATCCCGAGAGGAGAACGGGAGAGAAGGGATTGCAATGTGGCCATCCCCCGTGGGGGGTGATTTCTCGCTTTCTGTCTCTCTGTCTCTCCATCTGTCTGGTGAGCACACATACCCTATAGCAAAAACCTCTCAAAAAAAAAAAAAGAATTTTAACTCATTTAGCAAAAGTGTACCAATGGAAAATGTCACAGTCTATAGATGCTATAGAGGATGGAAATTGCTTCCATTCCTCATTTTCATTTATATGTGCAGATGCCATTTAATGAAATTTGCAAGGTTGCAACCAATTCAAGAAGTTTAAGCATTCATTTTTACTTTGTGTTACAATGTGATCTAGAGCTAATAAAAAATGTATAATTACTTAATTGCATTTATAAATTGGTAAGAAAGAATCTGTTTATGTAAAAATAATTCTATATCTTTTCCATTTTTGAAACAGATATGGGAAAGACACATTTTCTAAGCTTTAAGGTATATATTCTTATTATTAGTGAATATAAAAGCTAAATCCCTAATTGTCACTTCAGTGCAAATGATGTAGGCATATCTGAATGGTGTTATGGAAAACACGATAAAAAGAAGAGCAATCTTTTCTTTCTTTATGAACATTAATAATATAGGCAAGTCTACATACTAAACTCATTTGTTCTATAAGCAAAACTTATATCTTCTATGTAAGAGCTAAGTTCACTGTTTTGCAGGAAAAAAATTAAGTTTTGTGATAGAAGATTATTCAGTAACACCACATTAAACACATGCTTCCATCTTTGCATTAGTCTCTTTTCTTAAAATAAAGCATTTTAAAACCTGCTGTAAATTGACTTCATATGAAATGTTCCTACAGACTAGTTTCAGTTTGAGATTTTTTTTCCATTGATAATGTGGATTTCAGGACCAGCAGATGGTGTAATAGTTACATCATTGGACTTCCTTGTAGTAGACCTTGGAATAAGTCCAGGACACAGTGGCTTAAAACTCAAACCAGGCGTGAATGCCTGCATGCCCAAAATCCCGAAAGGAGAACGGAAAAGAAAGTGTGATGCCCCAAATCCTGAGAGGAGAATACAGAAGAGATTGCAGAGTCGTCATCTCCACTGGGGAATAATTTCTTTCTTTCTGGCTCTCTGTCTTTCTCTGTATTTTTGGTGAGCACATATGCTCTATAGCAAAAATATCTCTTTAAAATAATGTACATTTAAAGATCTCCTTCTCCGTTGAAAATAAGCCCAGAGTATGCTAATAATTTAGCTCTTTGTCTCTGAATCAGGAATACTTTTCTACTTTTAATACACTAAATGAGATATAAAAAAATAATAATTACTGAGGAACCAGCAGGTGGCATGGTGGTTAAGGTGCTAGACACTCCCACATGGCTGACCACAGTTTGAGTTCTGAACCTGGTAGCTTGTTTTTTCACTCCCCCACCCCTCGCCATCTTACCCCTCGTGTATGTCTCCCTCTGGTCAAATTAAAGTAAACAAATAAATTAATTAAATTAAATAAATAAATAATTCTTTTAAAAATAATAATAGTAATTGTTGAATTCCAATAATATCTTTAAGACAAATGAGGCTAACAGATAAAATAAGGATGGACCAGCATCTTTTATTTTAAATATCTTCTCTTCCTATGCTTTTAATAATGTATAATTACTTAATTGCATTTATAAATTGGTAAGAAAGAATCTGTTTATGTAAAAATAATTCTATATCTTTTCCATTTTTGAAACAGATATGGGAAAGACACATTTTCTAAGCTTTAAGGTATATATTCTTATTATTAGTGAATATAAAAGCTAAATCCCTAATTGTCACTTCAGTGCAAATGATGTAGGCATATCTGAATGGTGTTATGGAAAACACGATAAAAAGAAGAGCAATCTTTTCTTTCTTTATGAACATTAATAATATAGGCAAGTCTACATACTAAACTCATTTGTTCTATAAGCAAAACTTATATCTTCTATGTAAGAGCTAAGTTCACTGTTTTGCAGGAAAAAAATTAAGTTTTGTGATAGAAGATTATTCAGTAACACCACATTAAACACATGCTTCCATCTTTGCATTAGTCTCTTTTCTTAAAATAAAGCATTTTAAAACCTGCTGTAAATTGACTTCATATGAAATGTTCCTACAGACTAGTTTCAGTTTGAGATTTTTTTTCCATTGATAATGTGGATTTCAGGACCAGCAGATGGTGTAATAGTTACATCATTGGACTTCCTTGTAGTAGACCTTGGAATAAGTCCAGGACACAGTGGCTTAAAACTCAAACCAGGCGTGAATGCCTGCATGCCCAAAATCCCGAAAGGAGAACGGAAAAGAAAGTGTGATGCCCCAAATCCTGAGAGGAGAATACAGAAGAGATTGCAGAGTCGTCATCTCCACTGGGGAATAATTTCTTTCTTTCTGGCTCTCTGTCTTTCTCTGTATTTTTGGTGAGCACATATGCTCTATAGCAAAAATATCTCTTTAAAATAATGTACATTTAAAGATCTCCTTCTCCGTTGAAAATAAGCCCAGAGTATGCTAATAATTTAGCTCTTTGTCTCTGAATCAGGAATACTTTTCTACTTTTAATACACTAAATGAGATATAAAAAAATAATAATTACTGAGGAACCAGCAGGTGGCATGGTGGTTAAGGTGCTAGACACTCCCACATGGCTGACCACAGTTTGAGTTCTGAACCTGGTAGCTTGTTTTTTCACTCCCCCACCCCTCGCCATCTTACCCCTCGTGTATGTCTCCCTCTGGTCAAATTAAAGTAAACAAATAAATTAATTAAATTAAATAAATAAATAATTCTTTTAAAAATAATAATAGTAATTGTTGAATTCCAATAATATCTTTAAGACAAATGAGGCTAACAGATAAAATAAGGATGGACCAGCATCTTTTATTTTAAATATCTTCTCTTCCTATGCTTTTAATTTGCTTGAAATAAAAATAAATCTTTTTTCCCTGTGTATTTATCATTTTATCTATATCTCATTGAGATTTTCTTCACACACTAGCAATATGCTATTTTTCATTAACCATGC
The DNA here is from genome assembly GCF_000334495.1 of Tupaia belangeri chinensis. NCBI lineage: Eukaryota > Metazoa > Chordata > Mammalia > Scandentia > Tupaiidae > Tupaia > Tupaia belangeri. Next base: position 3,728,223 of record NW_006159700.1, read on the forward strand.
AAATAATTAAATAAATTAGTGAAATATTGACTCATTAAGGTTGTAAATAAATTTGTTAGAAATGGATTAAACCCAATTCATATGTGTGAAAATTGTTACTTAGCTTCATGTTTCTGGGTTTCATTAGAGAATCCGTATAGTATTCTTTTTAAAATACAGAAGTCTCAATATAAAGGATGTTATTTTAGTGCACTTTTTTCAAAAGTATAAAGTATAATATTCTTTTTTCTTTTTAGAGGTTTTTGCTATAGGGCGCGTGTGCTCGCCAGACAGAGAGACAGAGAGACAGAAAGCGAGAAATCACCCCTGGGGGGGATGGCCATCCCGCAATCCCTTCTCCTCCATTCTTCTTTCGGGATCTTGGGCACACACACACACGTGCCCTGTGTGAGTTTTCAGCCACTAGGTCTGGGACGCGAACCGCGGTTGATTACGTGGGAGTCCAGCAACATAGCCATTACGCTAACTGCTGGTCCCCGAAAGTACAATATTCTTAAGGTGATTTTTTTCATCTGAGATGCTCATGATAGTGGACATGGTAAATGTATACTTTCTTTTACCATAAGAAGTTGTATTTGTCTAAGTAAAACAAAGAAGATGAAATGTTTAAGAAATGAGAAATACAGTGGTGTTTATAGCTGTAACTTATTTCATGTTCTTTGAAAGAAATTTGGCTCTCCTGAAAAGTCAGTCCTTATAAAAATTTGTGCCTGAAAATCAGCCCTTTCTTTGTTTCTCATCTTCACTCATCTTTGCTGACAGAATGGACTTTTTGTAGCTTGCTTTATTTTGTTAATCTGTGCATGGCAAAATAAGCTTAGCAATATGTACTGAAAGCTAAACCCCTTATACAGATGTCAGATAGCTCTCATTTAAGTACCTGGTTACATGTAGGAAAATCATGGCACAGTCAAGGGGAAAAATTTGTTTTCAAGAGGAATAAAATGTTCTAGTTAGCCATATGCAGCATATAGAAATAGAATAGAAAATACTATTCAGAAACAAATCATCTCATATTTATCTTCTTTCCTTGGATACCTGCATTCAGAGCATCTTTGATGAAAATAAGTTAAAATATTTTTAAAAATATTAAAGACAATCTAATTTTTATTATTGGACAAACAGATCAATTTTCTAGTTATTTCCTTCATTGTTGTTAAAACAAAGTGTCCCTGCTTCAATTTGTAATTAATTTTAAACTCTGCATCCCATGTCATTTGATGTTTCTGTTTTTTATTACAAAACATAGCTCTGAAATAAATTTATTTGTGATTACACAAACAATGCATTAGACTAAATAATCTCCTTACTGGTATCTAAATTATAAAAAAAAATGAAGCTAGCACGTGGCATTACCCACTCTTAGCTTCTTTGCTAGTTCTGTTTTAAAACTTTAGAGAAAAATAAAACCAAGTAACATACTTTTTTATTTTTAGATATGCTTAAAGCTTACTTTTTGGTGTTTATGTTTCCATCTTCCAGCGTTAAATCATACTGACTTGAGAGAAACTTATTTCTGTGACTAAACCATAATGCAAATTATGCTTAATAACAATTTTGGAATAAAAGTAATATGCCCTAAAAGTATCTAATAAAATTGTTCATTAAGCTTGAGTCCAAATGAATTTTTTTCTTTTTCCTTCTTTCTGATATCTTACCTGAAAAGAAAAATGTTCCTTAATGAGACCTAAAAATCATGACTGTGATGTGTAAATTATCAAACATAATTTTTTTATTGTTTTAGAAAGTCAGATATTTTGTAAGTGTGGATATTTGGAGTTTATATAGTTTTTAATTGAAGTATGTTTGACTTGGCTTTTAAATGATACTGTTTGGAAAACACATTTTTATTCAATAAAAATGTGTTTTAGATGCATACATTCTTGTCAGCATATCTCAAAATATGTTAGATGAGTTAACAAGAATATTCTAAAGAAGTTATTTTTAAGCATTGTAGATGGATAATTTCAATTTAGGTTTAAGTTTTACAACTGGATAACTAAATTTTACACCTTACCTTCTTTATTAGTAAGTTACTAAGTAGATTAAATTTCTCCTTTTTTTATTTTTTGCCAGTGATAGTAAAACTAGTGCTAGGAAGTGTGCATTTGTGTATGTGTGTAGTTCAGGCACTGGACTGGGTGATTTGCATATTTACTTTAATTAATCTACCCAAAGGTTTGACAAGCTGAATGTGGTTATAATTCCCATCTTGCAGGTTTATAATGGAGGAATCTAAGATAGAGAAATGTTACGTAATGCTCACGAGGTAACATGATTGGGGGAAAACTAAGGTTTGAACCTAGGAAGGCTTTCTCTAAATTTGATACTCTTTACTGCTGTATTCTATTCCCTCTGCCATTTCAAGGACTGGATAGGATTAAAGAAACCAGTTTCAAAGTTCTGACTCACCGTTTGTAAGTCCTGAAAGTTAAAATGGCAGATTTTTCAGGGATAAAGTTCTCCACAAAACCTTTTTTCTATCTTGTCTCAAAACAGGAAGATAACCACCTGGAGTTGAACTCTATTGTTTATTTTCTCTTGACCTTATGAAAAAAGTTATAGCTCCAAGGCCACCCTAATGACATCCAGACCACCAACAAAATAAACATCTGATTCAGAACCTCAGGTTTTATTATTTAGACACAGGAGTCTAACTAACATCACCAGTAACAAACAGATAAGGCTTCTGAATTCAGTGTAAAAACACGTTTAGAATGTTTCACTAAGACACTGATTTTTAGAAAACATATGGGCTAAATGATTCACATTAGCAATAATCAGACTTCATTATAAGTTTTCCTTGAACAAAACTTGGACATTATGGGCATGTTATGTAACTCAAAAGAGTATTTCTATTGTTTCAAAGCACTTAGCAATGCAATCTGTTTGCCATCCTCCACACCAAATACTACAGAAAAAGATAGTTTCAAAAAAAAAATGCCATTTAACTGAAGTAGTGATTCTTAATGCTGTTTTTCAATGCAAATTTAATTTCTAATAATTTCGGCATCCCTTATGTTTCATTTTTATGCCATTTGGGTATTTTGACTTTCGTCTTCTTTGAACTTTTTATTTCATTCATTTAGATGACATTTTTCCACAGCAATGTTTGACCTCAGTCATGGAAAAAAACAAAGATTTTATTAGTTAATCTGAAAGGAATTCACTTCTTCTATGTTTTCATTAGGCATAGACAGACATTCTAGTGGTTAATGTAGCTCTCCAAACTGCAGTTAACAAATGATTTATGTAAGAATAGCTATCTCATTTTTTCCATTGTCATCTTGACATGAAACAGGCAGTTTCTCCTTTGAAATTCTGTTTTTTTTTTTTAACATTATATGATCTTTTTAACTTTTATTCATTTATTTATTTTTTGACTATGGAAACAATGGGACTGAGCTTTCTTCTGGAGAAAGTTGTTTTACAAGAAACAGTTCACTGAGACATTTCCAGAAAGTTATTGTAGCCCTGGAAACTTTACAAATGTTCCTCATATCCAGCAAAAGCAATAACATCTTCCAGCTTTAAAGCTTTAAGTCTTAAGCAATCTGCTTTAATCACTTCAAGGCAGTGATGTCATGTGATGTTATAAAATAAGAGAACTGAGCTACGTAATTTTTGGCATTCTTTACCGAAGAAGAGTCACTCACAGTGGAAGCCATGCTGTTCTGGTGGATGGCACTGTTCTTGGAGTGACAGCTCGGAGGTCTGGCATGAGACTCTGAAGGTGTGGACTAGGAGCTTCCCTAACGACCAGTCTTTAAGCCCAACTACAATCCCAATAAACCCAAAGCCAGTGATTCTTGATTTTTAAAATAAGCCTGTACATAAGACATCAACCCAGGAACTTATTTTAGTTAGAAGGTATTTAACCAGTTTTTCCTTTTTCTCAGAATCCTAACAGTGGCTTTGCTCCTTTCTCTTAAAATATTCAGATGCCTAATTTTATAGTTTAATCAGAATATATGTTTACTTATAGGCTTTTAGATTGTCTGATGTTGAATACTCTGGAAGTAGCAAGAAAATACCACAAGGTATAATGATGTATAAACATAAAATTTTGTATCAAAATTACCTTTATTTTATTTACAATTTATATTATCACAGAATGGTGATAACTTCTAGTTAATAAGCTTCTGAACCTCTTGATAAAAAAAAAGACTTACCAGTTTAAAGTTTAGTATCAAACAGAAAGATGTCTATCCTTTTTAACCTTTATAAATGCTTATATATTTTCTAACAATAGTTTCTAGTTTCTCCGTTCAAAGACAAATAATTAAAAAATTAAGACCCTGAATTTAATGTGTTTTGTGTTCTCAACTGATCTAGAATTTATCCCGTTCTTAACTCTGTCATTTCCTCATTTTAGCATCTCAACTAAAATACTGAATCCATGTTAGATTACTGACAATGGGATATATAAGATTAGAACACATTTAATAAAAATAACGTTTCTCTCCCTACCCTGATAAAGCAATATTACATAGTAAAAGCTGTCCGTATATGTATCTACTCAGCTAAATGTCGGTGATTAAAATACTTTTGTCAAATAAAGACAACAGAGACGTGAAAAATGTTTTAAGACATAGTCATATGAGGAATTTAATGTGGCTATAAAATTTAAGCTTAGTCCTGATAAGTCTTTGAGTATTATTACCATTGTGTTTGCGTATATATTTGGCAATTTTTTTGGTTGTTTAATAATTTCCTTAGAAATGCAGTGCTTCACGTTTACAATTCACACGTGTAATTTTTGAAAATCTCATTATAAAATACTGATTCCATCTGTGTAATAATAATGTTGGCATTGGTTATATAAATGGTAACAGTCAGCCACTAGGCGGCGTGTCTTTGCACTTAAAATTTGGCATGTTTGTAAAGTACAGGAAATATAAAACAGACCATGTTTCTCCACTGGTGAAATAAAACACATGAATTAAATAAAACTTTCACAAATTTGTAAAGAGAGTAACATTCTTTGTGAGGGCATGTCGTATGCGCTAGAAAACTTCTGTAAGTGGACTGGAAGTTAGTACTCATTAGCTCTGCTGTTTCTGGAGTTATTAGGGTTTATACAAGAAACTTTTATGACTGTTCTCTGTGTGTTGTACAGTTATCTGCCTTCTATAACCACCCCAAAGATTATCTACCAGCAGAATTTTCTTGTCAAGTTTATAGGGAATGTAAGACGTACTGTCTTAAGACAATTTTTTTTTCATGGCAAACAAAATCAATAGCTGAACATAATTTCTTTCAACTCTTTTTGAGCTAGGGTCACATCAACATATCAGCGACGTTTCATATCTATTTATTATTAAACTTTTGCACCTAAAGAAAAAAGGGAAAATTAAGGGAACTTATGTAATGTCGAGGTAATGTAGATATCAAACACTTTTTCTCTCTGATAAAGGATCACGAAGAAAAATAACCATATTGTTTACAGAAGACTGTAACCATTAGACAACTTAAAAATGTTCCGTCAATCTTTTGAATTAAAAGCAAAGGTTTGTAGTCCTTTCAATAAGTGGGAACCATGTACCACCCCCTTCCCCCCAAGAAATCAGGAGAATTAAGAGTTTGAAAAAGTGGAAGTCTTTATTGGGGTAGTAGAGAATCGTAGACATTTAGTATCATGGAGGACTGAGAGTTACAAAATCTTCTGGAAGGGACAGAAATGGAAGGGAAAGGGGAGAGGAATAAGAAAAGTAGGAAGACTGAGTTCAAGGGGAAAAATGTGAGTAGGCAGAAAAGAAAAAAAAAAGGAGATGGAGGCATAAGGAAGACACATGGGAGAAGGGAGGGAGTGGAAGGAAGAAAAGACAGTGGAGAAGAGATGATCTTGCCTAGGAAGGGGGTGGGAGAACTAGAAGATACAGAAAGGGAGAGGAGGGCTAAAGGAGCCAAAAGGGGTGGAGAAGAAAAAAGGAGGGGAAAGGGAGAGGAGGAAAAAGGGGGAGAAGAAACTAACGGGACAAGGAATATGGGTGTTTCTTTTCTTTTGTGGTCATGTGCTGACAATAACTGAACAAATGCCATATTGTACCCCTCCCTGCCCCACTTGCATGTATTACCTGTGAGGACATGGAAAATACTTGATATGAAAGCAAAGAAGTAATTTTTTGTGCAGCATGAAGGGGAACACTAAGAGTTTAAAGATAAAATATGTTTAATTGTGTAATCAATGTCTAATTTAGCCTTTAAGTAATTATTTCTATGCCAGATTGCACTTCAATTTGTTCAGAATTTCATGAGAAACATAAAGTTAAAAGGAGTATTTTCATATAAATAATGAGATGAATATATTTTTTTGGAAATCGGAAAATGAAAACCATTACATACATTTATCAATACATAACAAATCAGTTTTTTGAAGTCAGACAGTACTAGTATCTTTACCTTATTTGCAGAAAAGTCAAAACATTCCTGTTGAAAGCATTTTCAATATTCTGTTTATTAGTGCAAAATGTAGAAAATTATAGACTCTTAACAAGAAACTACTAGAGAGTAGGTATTAATCTACCGTTAAGTGTTTGAGATAGAAGTAAAAGAGGAACGCTGAAACATTTTTGGCAGTTTAAATCCATTTAAAACATGTTGACCAATGTTATCCTGTTGCCATTTTACAGAACTATATCCAAGGATTCTAATAATACATAGTATCTTCCTTTAGGCTGTTTTTAGAGCATGCTATTTTAAAATGCATTATGTTATTGGGAAAACAATGCTCAATGGTATAGTCTTACAAAGAATCCAGGCTACAAAAGGGAACCTAAAATTATTACTAAAGACCAATAACTTCCAGACAGCCTAGGGAAGCATTCCAAGATGTTAACAATTTAGAAGGGGAGCTTTTTAAAGTCTTTTGTAAAACTTCCCAGTGCTTTTTAACATGAAAACAAGTTAGAACAGCTTTATCTTTAAAAAAAGAGAGAGAGAGAGAACTTATATATACACATATATGACACTATTCTTTATAAGCAAATGTAAAAAGCACAATCATGGTTAACTCAGTGTTTCAGAATTAGGAGCTCATAGAAGAAATTATGTTTTAGGAGGCTCACCCTGTTTCTTCCCCCCGACTCCCCATACCTCTTTGTGAAGAGAAGTAAAGACAAAAAAACCCATAAAGTTTCTTAAAATCAATACCTACTCACCTTGCTGCTGATCTTGTGCCAAAGTAACAGTGGGATAAAGCAAAGCAAGAAGTAACCAGGTCCCCTTTTGCACAAAGCTCATCATGTCTAAATATCAGACATGAGACTCTTTGTGCAAAAAGGAGAAAAGAAAAGCAATTCAAAGTAGCACCATCAGTTGTTCCCTGCCCTTCAGCACCGGGCCCGTCATAAAACTCAGCCACTGAGATTCCTTTGCTTTGGCCTTAAATAGGAAAAAGTTTGGCTTCCCTCACTTTCCAGCCCCTTTCTGAAATATGAGAGCAGCACCCATCCCCTCAGCAGTAAAAGAAATGATTAATATTTCTTTTTCCCTTATAGAAGACACAACCCACAGTGTAAGAAAAATAGCACATCTGGAGCTTGTGTGCATCTGCTTATGTTTAAGTTTGTTGAACATTTTAGTCTCATATACATGTTTGTAAAACTGAAGAACCTATACAGAACTGTGCTGCCTTGTGTTTTAATATATAAGACCTTCATGTATGCATTTTAAATTTCCCGTATAACATTAGTAACTGGATAATTTTGAGAAACTGTTTGATGTCCAATTCTTGGGTATGGCTAATTTGCAAACCTTGTCTTAGAAGATTCTTATATTGGGATTGTGCCAGACCCACCCTAACTCAATTTAAAGGGGGGAACTGTAGGAGATTTACTGAAAGAAAAGCCTGTTTGCCACTTTTACACATCCACCCACCCTGGGTCTTGGAAGTTAAATTTCAGGCAAATGTCAAAAGACAAAGTATCTGAGCTACATTTCAATGGCATCCTAAAAGTTAGATACTTATCTATAGCTGTTTCCATTCTTCACAGATTTCTTTAGCAAGCCAGCATGTTTCTTGTGAGCTTTCCAATTTTTATGCTGCTTAAGAAAGTTAGAACAGATTTTTCTAAAGAAAAAGGCAGCCTTTTTATGTCTTAACTTTGCAAGAAAATGGAAGAGAGTTTATCACATAAGACAGCAAAAAGGTACCAGAAGAAATTCTCATTTTTATCTGATTTGGTATAAGGATTAGTATAAATATTTCTAAATTTAGACTTCTATATACATACTTTCCGGATCCTCACAAACATAACTTTCCAATGCTTCTCTGGATCTACCTGAGGAGTAATGTCTGTGTCATATTCTTAAAAAGGGGCAAACACTATTATTATAGGTCTTTAATAAATCTCTGTAGTAAAATATACTTGTCCACAGTATTAAGATATTTCTTGTAATCAAGATATTTATTTATACTCTAATCATCAGTCCATAATTCCTTCATATATCTCTATAATTGAATTATAAAAAAGGTCACCTGCCTTTTTTCCTTGTTAACTATGCCTATCTTTGTGTGTGTGCACATATAATCCTCCTTACCTCCTACCAGTTCACTGAAATCATTTCACTACGGCACAACTCAAAAGTGTCCTTAGAGAAATCCTTTTTTAACCTGCTTTGATATCTTTCTCCCTTTTCATGTTGGTGAGTATTTGCTCAAATCATTATATATATATTCCCAGGTATATACCAATTCTATAAGCATGTACAGTAGTGCATTTGCTTCCTTATATATCCACTCAGAATACGATATCGCCCTGTAGTTGACATCACCCAATGGTAGGAACGGAGAAATAGAAGACCAATCTTGTCTCTCTTCCGGTCTTGGATTGTAGATTCATTGACTGAAGGAAAAAAAAAGGAACTCTCGAAAACAGTCATGAATATGAAATTTTTGGCTAGATCATAATGGCGATGTTGAGAAAGAAATGTCATTGTGTGTATTTTTCTGTCTTTCAATGATCTTCATCCTATATAGTACTTTAAAAATTATCTTGTGTTCAGACAAGGTTAAGAAAAAACATCATCAGTTTTTCCCAGGGTGACTTTGGCAACTATTTTTTTAAAAAGTATATTAAAAAATAGATTTTCTCTTATTATTTTTGATGGTCAATAAAAGTTGAACTTTACTGATTTCTTCTCATCAGAATTACTTTCCAGCATAAAAAATTAGAAATGTTACTTTTAGAAATGTTTTTTATGCTTTACTTCAGGCATTAGATATAAAATTCCCATTGTATTTTTTTGTCCTAAAATTCTTAATTTGTTTAGCCATTCGAATTGAATCTTATACTCATGACAAAATATCAGGATCAATGCACTCATCTATGAAAAGTTGGGTGATAGTTTGTAAATAGGAGCATTGATTATTTTAAGATCTTTAGGAGAAACCTAGAGAATTTATTTTCCAAGTCTTCTGATTTACTCTTCATGACTGCCTGGACAATATTGGAGGTCTGGACTCAGGACCCCATGCATTCTGTGTCTTGGATCCTCTTCCTCTCATGTCAAAGTATTTTGTAAATATGGTATCTAGATGGGTGTGGCTTTGAGCTAGGGTCACAACTAGGGGAACCATTTCTACTGGTGAATCTTATTATCCAGCCAAGAGTTGATGTCCTCATAGTAATCTAAACAACTTTTTTTCTATACCTCCCTGACTTCATTGATACTCACCAAGATGTCATTTTGTTTTCTGGATTTCATTTGGAGTCTTAACACAAAATCTAACTACACCAACTAAAATACTGTTCAATTTAGTTCTCCTTTAACAAAGAGAGTGTCTGGAAAAAAGAAGCAAAGGAAGGGTGTGGCAGATTATCAACCAAAAATTCATTTTTTTTTCCAGTTTAGTGGAAAGTTTAGCTTGGGAGACTAGCACAGACACAGCTGTGATGAACTCAGTAGGCCAGAGAATGTCAGCAGTGCTCTCTACAATAGCAATAAGAAAATCAATTATCTCTATCATTAAAAACACATGAAACCAAAGTATTTTAGATTTTTTTTCTCCTTGCTCTCCCTCCCCTTCCCTTTCTTCCTCCTCTTCACTGTTCACTCTTCACTGTTCTGCTTTAGGTGTGATTTGTTTTTTCCTTAAGACAGTGAGATGCATTATTTTTATGGATATATTCTGTATGTTAAATCACTTATCAGCCCTTTAAAATGTATCTGCGATAATAGTCACTTTAAAATATACTAAATCCATAGCATAATTACAGCCTACAGTAGGATAACTACCAATAAAATTGTAAAGTGCACTGCAGGTCTTATTCCTAGAGAGGAGGATCCAACTCAGCCTGCATGGTTGAAACCACCTTTGGAGAATTACGTTCCCTTTATAAGAATGTGAAGAAATAATGGTATATAAAGAATAGAGCTAGAAATATGTTTATGTTGTAGTTGAGGGCCTTGGTCATAGCTAACCATAGATACTTCCAAGATTGAGGCAATGACATTGACAGAGGGATATCATAGTCAAGTATCTGAGTGATATCTGTGATCGATTCTTTAATACTTTCTAAATTTAATTTCCTCTTAGGTCCCTAGGTTGAGTTTATTGTCCTCTTACTTTTTTCTATAGAATTACATTGATAACTATTTTTTTCTGAGCTTAGAAATTTCACTTCTTGTGTGGAACTCGTATTTCCTTAAATTTAGTAAAATAAAGTAATTTGAAAATATTAAGTATCTCAGTTCCTATCTTTTCTTTTTTTTGCTTTGCTATTAAGTCTGAGCCTCTGACTTTCTATCTTTTTGCATTCTGTGGTTGAAAATTACCCCAAAACTGAACAGAAAGTTCAAAGAGGTTGCATGACTTTTAAAATTACTCATTGGAATTGGAATTAAATAGCACACTTTCCAAACATTTTTAACCACGTTTTCCACTTGGATTAGTCACTGATTGTGGTAATGATATTTTTATACAATTTAGGAATTGAATGAATACAAATTTGGCTTTCAATTTTCTATTTTATTTTTAATGAGGCTTTATGAAAGGAAGAAGAGAAAGGAAAATGATGTAGAATCAATTTGAAAAAACAATTATTCTTTTAGATTTTTGCCATAGGTGCATGCACTTGCCAAAGAGAGAGGGAAAGTGAGAAATCACTCCCAAAGGGGGATGGCCATGCCACAATCCCTTCTCCATTCTCCTCTCAGGATTTTGAAGACCCATACACATGCACCCAGTTGCAAAGTCAGCCATGTAGAATACAGTGCTTAAATGTCATGCCACCTCCTGGCCCAAATATGACTTTTTCTTATCATTAATCTTTCAATAATTTTCAGTTCATATTTAAGTAAATTTAAGTAAAAATCATTAACTTATACTTAATGATAAAGTATAATCTTAGGACATAATAATAATTCACACATGGGTGTACATGTGCTTATATACATGCATATATACACATATATGCACCATAGTTCTTCAAAATATTCTAAAAAAAAAATCTGTATTATAGAAGAACTGTGTGTGGGTTTCAAACATTGTTTGCACCAAAACAAACCAATACTTTGGTTCCATTTTGCTACAAACTTCATGAAGTCTCATTATATAAAGGTATATGTGTGTATGTATGTTATATGTAACTAAGTGCATATAAATAGACAAAGGTTTACAGAAAACAGTGCAAGTATAACTTCTAGAATTAACATGCATGTAAGCTAATTTGTATTTGTTGTATTATTTTTTTCTCATACAAATTTATAAACATCTATGAGCTTCCTCTTAGGTGAAAATAAATCTGTCACTTGAAATCTTATGTGCTTAATAGACAATTGACCACAGAAAGGGAAATAACTGCCTAATAACTGTTAGAATTGTGAAACTATTTTAAGTATTGTAAGCAAGTTGTTCTGAATTAAGTCTTCAGGTACTTATCCTATGAACATGTTTTATGTGTTATCATTACTGAAATTATACTTGAATATTCATAGAAAATTAGATTTCAACTCATTACCTAACACAATGACTCATCCTTGAACAGTGCAATTACTTTATAAATTTTGCCACAAGGGTGACATGGAGGCTGGGATGCAACATCTTGCAAGAGTGCAGGAGTTCCCTACTGGGTCTTCAGTTGATTTAATCATTCTCAGGATTGAAGGTCCATTCTGCAAATCCCACTAGATGCTCTATCAATATAATTTGTCAATTGAGTCATACTTAGGAATGTTCAGCAGTATCCAACACAGCTGCAATAGATCTTCAACGTAGCCAATTCTGTCTGAAGATAAAAAGAAGGCCTAGTTACAATTTTATGATGGAAGCATGAGATAGGCCCAAGCCAGATTCATTGAATTTGCATGTTTGAAATGAAGATAATTTTAATTCTTATCAATATTCTTTACAGTCAGATACTCAATGGGGGCCAAGATTTGGGGTATTTTAATTCAAATAATATTTAAGGACACCAATATTGAAAGCTTCCTCAGCCTCAATTTCCCAAAGTAAAAAAGTAAATGTGATCTCTTCTTCTTCAGCTTATCATGACATGACTTCACACAGTTGCCTCTTCTTTGAGTCAGCATAATTGCTCATGTGAAAACATTCTGCCTAATCATCTGAATACTTTATTTTTTACTATATATTAAATCATATTAAAGAAGCCCTGTATTTATGTTCATTTTTAGCCTACAGAATAATGCCAACATTAGGTGCTTGAGGAGCGAGGCTATGGCTTAATTGTCTATTAAACACACAAGATTTCAAGTGCAAAAAAGTTTGAGATCCATAAAAAGTTTTTCTGTAATACGTATATTTTTTTTAGGATCTTTTTAGGTCTCTTTCTATTCGCAAGGATCTAAGTGTTATGCTCTGGAGTCTTAGAGTTCATACAGCAATGTCTATTTTCATAGCTGTGCTTTATATTTATATTTATTTACATATTTATTCTTGTTTATAGATTTTTCTTGTTTCCTAGCCCTATCCCCTTAAAACTTTTTGTAGATCAAAATAAACTCCTATTTCAATTTTATTTTTCCACAAACTTTTAAAAATACCCTAATATTCAACACATTTTTGTGAAGTTATTTAGTTAAAATATTTGATGAATGAAAATAATTCCAAATAGGAATTTGGAGTAAAGATGACATAAAAAATTACATCATCTTGACAATCTTTGGATGATAATCCTGACTAGATTAATATTATTTTATTTCTATTCTTTTTTTCCAGCTGGAACTTTCCATTTCCCACCCACCCCCGCCCCCAACAAGAGAAAAAACACTCTTTTAGATAATTCCTTATATGCAATTCATCTGGATTCAGGCACTACCTTCTTATTCTCTTCCTTTTGTCCTTTCATTGTTCATTTCTTCACCATTTAAAAATTTTACTACATATATATGTATCTATTTTATTTTATAGGTATATAATTTACATATTATTTACATTAATCACTATACATTTTTTCTTTTAATTTTATTTTTTATTATTCTTTTTATTTTTTAAAAACATTTGATTGCTGTACATTATTTGGCTTGTAAAGAGAATTTATCCTTTCATTGTTCATTTCTTCACCATTTAAAAATTTTACTACATATATATGTATCTATTTTATTTTATAGGTATATAATTTACATATTATTTACATTAATCACTATACATTTTTTCTTTTAATTTTATTTTTTATTATTCTTTTTATTTTTTAAAAACATTTGATTGCTGTACATTATTTGGCTTGTAAAGAGAATTTACCCAATATGAAATACTTCTCAGTCCAGTCCAGCTGAGAATACTGTACGTGTTATCATCAACAGGTAAATAAATTTCTGTGTCCCACAAATGTCTTGTCTCTATTTTTTCTCCCTGATTTCCTTCCCTATACTCTTTCCTTTTCCCACTCACTATACATTTTTACCATGCAGGCACAACCTTCTTAACAAATCAAATGGCTCTCCCCCCCCCCACCCC
>NW_006159700.1:3742171-3746216 GCF_000334495.1 Tupaia belangeri chinensis
CCCCCCGTAACTAATTTATATGTATAGGCATCTCTGAGTTTCTTATATGGTCTTTCTGTCTGAAACGATTTCATTTTATCCCTAAATGCTCAGATCCTACTCTGCCTTTCAGCTCCAAAATTGCCTAATATGTAAAATTTCTTGATCCTTCCTGTTAAAATAATTCTCTTCCTCTAATCTTATCTTTCCTACAGTTCTTTAGTTTCTTTTAACTTGTAGCTTTTGATCCTGTATACTAGATTGGAAGCCATTGCAGGGCAAGATTAGGGAATAGCCTTCATTTTATACTCTAAGGTAGCTATTTCATCAAATGCCATGTGATTTAAAAATATGAAGCACTTAATCCAGAAAGACACATCTAAAGTAACCTATTTCCTTTGTATGTTTTAGAATTCATGTAATTTTCAATAAGCTAATTATTTCCAGTGTTTCCATCACTCTGAAGAAGGAAGGTCACTGTTTCCAGCCTAGGAAGTCTTTGGATTTATAATGACTTTTAAAAACTTCCAGATGTTATGAATTTATTTCTAACATAGAAAAAAATAAACAATAGAACCAGTTAGCAAACAAATTGAAAGCAGTTAAACTCTGTGTTCACCGCAACTCTCACAAGTAAGAGGCCACTAAAAAAAGAAACAATTTATAAAATGGAAAGAAATACAGGTAATTTACTAAGGATTGTAGGAGAGAATGATAGGAAAGTAAAACATTATTTTCAAAATGTATTGAAATAATTGAACTAGAAATGCATCATAATTTCAATCTATTTTATTTGGAGGGGATTTAAAATGGCAAATAAATAAGAACCATGAGGATATAGTGTTTCAAAGAAGTGTTCTCACACTTTTTATTCAAAGTGTTTTTACTTTCCTTGACTTAACTTTCTTGCAGTGAGATTTCAAAAAGGAAAAAAAAAAACATGCAAAGTATCAAGTCAAAATACAGAAATTTTCTCATTCTCCTACAAGTGTAGACATCTCACACATAACATTGCACAAATGTTTAAATTTGTTTTGTCTTCCTGATTTATTGTTTTAAATTCCCTAGAGAATTGTGGACATTTCAATGTGTTTCATCAAGTATGCCAACAATACATGCAAGTCAGGGGATACTATTCCAGAAAAGTCTAGTGTGTATAGGGATTGAAATCCATTATATGGTTGTTAGGGGCAAGGTCAGTTAAGAAGTGGGCAGCCACAGTGACCTAGATTCTGCATCAGGAGTGTGTCACCCTTGATTGCTGCCTGATTTCCAGCTGAAACAGTCACTCCTAAAGTTTCATTCAGGGTGTGGCTGGCAGTGGTAGGTCAACAGCTGAAGATTAGTAGTTGGAAGCAATATGTGATCAAACTGGGGAGGATTGTGTGAGAATTCCTTGGCTCTTCCCACCTCTCAATTTGAAATTGTGTAAGCAATAGTTTTATGGTGGGGAGGAGAAGAAAAAAAAAAGAAATATATTTGGTAGTTATTTGTTACAATGAATAACTCAGAAGAAATTAGTAACTAAAATAAGGTTCTTGGATTATTTTAAAATACCAAGGACTAGGTCAACAAGTGGCATGTTTAAGGTGCTGGACTCTCAGATGACTGACCATGGATAGAGTCCCAGACCTGGTGACTTAAAATTATGCTGAGTCTGTGTGCATACATGCTTAAAATCCCAGAAGGAGAATGAAGGAGAAGAGATTGTGGTGTGGCCATTCCCACCTCCCACTCCGCCCCCCACCCTGGCGCCAGGGGTGCAATTTCTCACTTTCCTTCTGAGTGTCTCTGTCTTTCTCCAGTGAGTGCAAATGCCCTATAGCAATCCTCACCTCACACTCCCCCCCGCAATAAAAAGAAAAGAAAAAAAAAATCCCAAAGACTTACTATTTCTTATTCTAAATATGATCAAGAACTGACAAATCCTTTAAAATGATGTAGATCTAAAGGGGAAAAAGAAAGGGATACAGTTTGAGAGATTTCTTTAAAATGAGCATGAAGTTGAAGAGGTGATTTTATATCTGTTCTTTCTGCTGTAGCAAATACGAGAGCAAAATGTGGCCAGACAGTCAACTGGGACAACATGACACATCACTGGAAAAAATTATGTCGAGTACAAAATTACAAGAAAAGTAAAATCATTGTTGAAACCATGCTAGCATACCCTGCTCAAATTATATCTGATTCTCTAGACACTTCTTTTGGAATATTCCCCAAAACAAAAGCAGAGGAATTATATAAATGGTTTTCCAGGCCAATCTTTCTGATTCAGTGTGCTGTAAGTTACTTGTGTTCCTCCAAGTAGAGGATCTAGGAAAACTCCCCGGGGTTGTGGATATTGGAATTTCACCAAATCATTAATGATTCCAGTCACACTACTTAGCAAAATCAGTTTCTAGTTGTTATTAAGAAGTAAGAGTGGGGCCAGCCAGTGACATGGTGGTAGAAGTGGCTGGATCCCACATGGCCAACTGCAGTTTGAGTCCTTGACCTGAGGCTTGAGAAACACGCCAGGTACGTGTGCAAGTGTGCCCAAAATCCTCAAAGGAGAAACAAAAGAGAAGGGATTGGTGTGTGGCTATCCCCCATTTGGGAGTGCTTTCTCATCTCTCATTTTTCTCCAGCAAGTCTGCATACCTTAAAGCAAGTAAGTAGGAAAAAAAAAAAAAAAAAAAAGGAAAGAAAGAAAAACGAAGAAAGACTGAATAGTGAACCAAAAGAAACAACATAGTAATGATAGCCAAGCAACAACTCAAGTGCCAAGGTCGACCCATCACAGTGTTACCTGTCTTCATTATTGATCTCAGCACTACATTAGTATGGCTAAGTTTTCTTCTCATTGACTAAAGAAGATGAAGGTCACCCTTATGCTTTCTTCTTTTCAACAGCTTAGACTTTAAGGGAAATAAACATCTAGAGTTTGGAAAAGAAGAATTCTGAGACATGATTTTAGATATTAAAGAAGGTCAAAATAAGGACCATATTGCATGGTAACATTACAGAAGAGTTTCAGGTATTTTCTGATATTTATTTGTTATGATAACTTCTTGATCATTCATAATTATTACTCTATATGTGCTGCAAGACAGTAAGCTCAATGGCAAAAAGGGTGGTGTTTGCTTTGGTGGTGACTCTGTCTCTGGTATCTAGAAACTGTCTGAAAGAGCAGGCACTCAGCAAGAACCTGCTGACTGATGGGATGCCGAGAATCTAGTCCAATAGCAGTGATTCAAAGTGATTTTTTTGGACAATTTCTTGAGTTTTCCAGTCTAATTTATATAATTTAACTTTAAATTAAAAATGCTTAATTCAACCTTGAATAGTGGTTATATAAGGAAATCATCACTTTATAATAAAAGGAGCCATTTGTAAAGTCTTATGACTTTTTAAAAATTCCTTTTCTTTTAATCCCAAAATAAAATCTCAGCCAAGTGAAAGAAATACAAGGAAACTCAAATTATTTGCCAGAAGCAAGTTTATTAACATTTTCCCAAGGCATATCTCATTTGAACTGTTTATTTTGGATCACTATCCAAGAGATAATTTTTTCCCAAAAGCTTATAAGAAAAGCTTGGCCCATAAATGTTAGTTTGTAAAGATAAATTCAAGGAATGGAGTTGAATGAGGAAGAGAGAGAATCTCCCACAACTAAAATAGTCTCAGAAATGGGTTTTTTGACTATGTGACTTAAGAAATGAGTCTTAAATAGTGTTATGCAGAAAACTTCAATTTTATCAAAATAAAATTTAAAAAATATCAAAGATCTAATGTTTGATACAATTCCTGGGATATACAAGGGGACTTTAAAAACATTCATGGAAAAATGAAAGTAAAGTATGAGTTTATCTTGGTGCAAAAATATTTGAAATCCATTACTTTTTTCATATGTGATTTTCCCTGAAATTTTCGAAGATCCATTATAAGGTGCTCAGTAAATGTCTACTTAACAAAGGAAATATGAAATGGGTTAAATTTTTTTTAATTAGGATGAAAAAGTTTATTTTTATACAAAAATCATTGTAGATGATCGTCCATAATTTTCTTTCTTTTTTTTTTTTTTTTT
>NW_006159700.1:3746264-3747730 GCF_000334495.1 Tupaia belangeri chinensis
AAAGCCAAGAATCCCCCCGCCCCCGGGGGATTGGCCACACCACAATCCCTTCTCCTCCATTCTCCTCTTGGGATCTTGGGCATGCACACACACGCGTCTGGTGTGATTTTTAAGCCACCGGGTCTGGGACTCGAACCGTGGTCGACTACATGGGAGTCCAGCAACATAGCCATTATGCTAACTGCTGGTCCCGATGATCATCCATAGTTAAAACAGTAAACAAGATCTTTCTTAATAATAATAATAGTCGAGACCAGCAGGTGGTATGTTGGTGAAGGGCACTGGACTCCCACATGGTCCACTGTGGTTTAAGTCCCAGACATGGCAGCTTACTTTCGTACTTTCTCTCTGTATATATATTCCTCTCTGGTCAAATTTAAGATAAATAGATAAATAAATAAATAAATAAATAAATAAATAAATAAAATTAAATAACTCTTAGAAAATAGTAATAGCCATCCTTTTTAGTATTGTATATCCTATATGCCAGCATTTTTCTTTTTTTCCTCTGTATCAGTATTTTTTATTCTTCTTATCATTTTTTAAATCATTGAATCACTATACATGATCTGGCTTGTAAAGAGAATTTACCCAACACTAAATAAACCTATCCAGTTGATATACACATTATTACCAACAGTAAATAAACCTACTAATGTCTTATAAATGTCCTGCCTATTTTTCTCTCCGATTTCCTTCCTTATATTCTTTCCTTCACTCACTGTTTCTTGACACTGTCTCCAGTGTCCATAACTGTTTTCACTGCTTTTATGTTTTAATCTTTACCACAGAGTGCAGACAACCAGTATATATTAAGTAGAGACATACACTATCTCTCTTTCATACCCTGGCTTTCTTCACTCAGCAATAAATCTTCCATATTTAACCACTTTCTAGCAAATGCCAGGGTCTTTTTTTTTTTTTAATGTCTGTATAGTATTCCATAGAGTATATGTGCCACACTTTTTCAGCCCATTCATCTGTTCATGGACATTTGAATTGGCTCCATGTCTTAATCATGAATAATGTTGTAATAAATATTGATGTGCGTGTGGTTTTCCAACTGAGCATCCTCCTGTCCTTCAGGTAGATACCTAGGATTAGTATTGCCAGATCATATGGTAGATCTATTTGTAGATCTTTGTGGAACCTCCATATTGTTTTCCACAGTGGTTGGACCAATTTACATTCCAACCAACAGTGTAAGAGTGTTCCTCTTTCACCACAACACCCCCAACACATTATTTTTTGTATTTTTAATCTTTGCTATTCTGACAGGTGTTAGGTGGTATCTCATTGTGGTTTTAATCTGCATCTCCCTTATGATGAGGGATGTTGAGCATTTCCTCATGTGCTTTTTGGCTGTTTGTATGTCTTCCTTAGACAGTTTTTTGTTCAGCTCATTTCATTTTCCATCTTTTAATTAGGTTCATCTTTTTTTTTTTTTTTTTGTAATACAGTTTGGT
>NW_006159700.1:3748323-3752859 GCF_000334495.1 Tupaia belangeri chinensis
ATAAATAAATAAATAAATAAATAAATAAATAAAATTAAATAACTCTTAGAAAATAGTAATAGCCATCCTTTTTAGTATTGTATATCCTATATGCCAGCATTTTTCTTTTTTTCCTCTGTATCAGTATTTTTTATTCTTCTTATCATTTTTTAAATCATTGAATCACTATACATGATCTGGCTTGTAAAGAGAATTTACCCAACACTAAATAAACCTATCCAGTTGATATACACATTATTACCAACAGTAAATAAACCTACTAATGTCTTATAAATGTCCTGCCTATTTTTCTCTCCGATTTCCTTCCTTATATTCTTTCCTTCACTCACTGTTTCTTGACACTGTCTCCAGTGTCCATAACTGTTTTCACTGCTTTTATGTTTTAATCTTTACCACAGAGTGCAGACAACCAGTATATATTAAGTAGAGACATACACTATCTCTCTTTCATACCCTGGCTTTCTTCACTCAGCAATAAATCTTCCATATTTAACCACTTTCTAGCAAATGCCAGGGTCTTTTTTTTTTTTTAATGTCTGTATAGTATTCCATAGAGTATATGTGCCACACTTTTTCAGCCCATTCATCTGTTCATGGACATTTGAATTGGCTCCATGTCTTAATCATGAATAATGTTGTAATAAATATTGATGTGCGTGTGGTTTTCCAACTGAGCATCCTCCTGTCCTTCAGGTAGATACCTAGGATTAGTATTGCCAGATCATATGGTAGATCTATTTGTAGATCTTTGTGGAACCTCCATATTGTTTTCCACAGTGGTTGGACCAATTTACATTCCAACCAACAGTGTAAGAGTGTTCCTCTTTCACCACAACACCCCCAACACATTATTTTTTGTATTTTTAATCTTTGCTATTCTGACAGGTGTTAGGTGGTATCTCATTGTGGTTTTAATCTGCATCTCCCTTATGATGAGGGATGTTGAGCATTTCCTCATGTGCTTTTTGGCTGTTTGTATGTCTTCCTTAGACAGTTTTTTGTTCAGCTCATTTCATTTTCCATCTTTTAATTAGGTTCATCTTTTTTTTTTTTTTTTTGTAATACAGTTTGGTTTCCCTGTGTATTCTGGTTATCAGTCCCTTATCTGAGGCATGGTTTACAAAAATATTCTCCCATTCCAAGGGTTGTTGATTCACAATACTTACTGTGTCCTTTACTGTGCAGAAACTTCTTAATCTGATGTAATCCCACCTATCTATTTTGGAGATCAGTGCCTGTGCTTTGGGAGTTTAATTTAAGAAGTCTTTGCCTACCCCAATGTCTCACAGAGTTTCCCATGTTTTCCACTAGTAATTTTATGGTTTGAGATCTTAGGTTTAGATCTTTGTGGGCCACCATTTTTCTTACTCTATATAATATATCTATAATGTGCATGATATATATACACACACATGTACATATGTATGTACTATATGTACATAAATGTACTATATGTATATATACATGTATGCATATATGTATATATACATAGTAACACATATATACATACTGAATACTAATATACACATTTGATTTAATCCTCATTACATTTACATAAGCACGTACTACTTTTATGTCTTTTCTTTTTTTGGAGAGATTTTTGCTATAGGGCGCATACGTTCGCCAGACAGACAGAGACAGAGAGACAGAAAGTGAGAAATCACCCCCTAGAGGGGATGGCCACACCACAATCCTTTCTCCTCCTTTCTCCTCTCAGAATCTTAGGCACGCATGCACACGCGCCCGGTGTGAGTTTAAGCCACTGGATCTGGGACCCAAACTGCAGTCGAGTACACGGGAGTCCAGCAACATAGCCGTTATGCTAACTGCTGGTCCCTACCTTTACATCCTTTTATAAATGAGTAAACTGTTAACTTGCCTAATAGAACATAATTGAAAAATGGCAGGGCTAAGATGCAAACCCAGAATCCATTCTTTTAATCCACACATATTATGTTTAATCTAAATATACCAGAAACTACTTATTTTAAATGAGTGTTGTTCTCTGTAATGAAATAATTTTGGGCAACTATGTTTAATTCAATTTTTTTTTCTTAATTATGTATTTGTTCAAAACACGATGGTCATCTTTTATATTTCATGATTTTATTTTCTTTGTTTGAAATAATAAGGTTAAATGTTACATCTTTTTTACATAAAAAATATCATAAATAAAATAAAACTGGAATTAAACAAAATCTCCTCTTATTTGGAATGTTTCTGTTAGATCCATTGGGAGTAGGCTTAATCTTTTTTGAATGCCAAAAACAGTTTGTGTGATACTGTATTAAAAAAACTAAATGTGAATATAATAATTCTGATTTTCTTGTATATCTCATAAAATGATTTTAAAGACATACAGAGGATAGATCCAAAAGACTTTTGGGGGCCATCCTGTGGCCTGGTAGTTAAGGTGGCTGTATCCCACATAGCTGTCCTTGTTGTTTGAGCCCAGACCTAGCAGCTTGAGAAACACACAGGGTGTGTGTGAGCACATGCCACAAACCCCAAAATGAGGAAGATATAGAAGAGAAGGGATTGTTGTGTGACTACTCCAGTGGAAGGTGGGTCTTTCTGTCCCACTCTCTCTCTCTCTCTCTCTCTCTCTCTCTCTCCCGTGAGTGCACATGCCCTCTGACAAAACATTTTTGTAAGTGTTTTGATGAATCAGAAGATACATTCAAAGATGTACTCTTTCTGTTGGGTTTGTAAAAATAAATTAAATAACAGAAAGGAGAAAACTTGTCACAGAATAGAAAAGTCAAAGGAAGAATCCTTTAAATCTATTATCTCAAACTGAGATGATATGAACATACATTTGGATGCAGAGATCTGTAGGAAAGAGTCTCATTCTTCTACTAACTTGTATATTTAATCCTATTTTTGTTTTTCTCAGAATCTTTTAAAATAATCCAAGTTTTATTGTAGTCAGTATTAAGCTTAGATTAGCCAAACAAAACCAGAAAGTTCAGAATGTAGCTTTCCCTCCCCTCAGGGCCTGTTCATGTTGTAAACTACGAAATGATTCCATCCTGACAGTGCACAAATGAACACAGTTCCCAACAAAACTTACATATGTGGCAGGGAGCTGTCCTGAAATGACATACTTAGGCAAATATTTCCAAAAGGATCATAGATTTTTCTTTACAGCATTATTCCTTAGACTTTTCTGGCATTGCTCAGCATGGCTTTCTCTTTATCACTTTGTCACATTTTCAAAAGTGAACCTCGTTGACCTCCAGTTTCTTCAAAGAAAAATGTTTACATTAAGGAACATTTGTATTTTGATGTACATGTTTATTCAGTGTCACAAAGCAGTTGAACATGAAAAACAGTTAAATTGGAGCCCATTATAGATTTTTAACAGTTAAATAAATCAAGGCAGTCAACCAGATTCTTAATTTTATTTTATTTTTTTATAAACATTAATAATTTGATCATTTGATTTATTATTAGATGTGTCATTTTCTTTCATTTACAGATCATGGTTTATAAGAACATTATCCACTTTATAATATGTATTGCTATCAAATTACTTACTTGTTTGTTTATATTTATTTATTTATTTATTTTATTTGCCAAAGGGTTCATGCACTCACCAGAGAGAGACAGAAAGACACGGAGAGACTGAGATGGAGAAAATATTCCCCAAAGAGTGTGTTCATGCCACAATCCCTTTTCCTCCATTTCTCTATCCTGTAGGATTTGGGGCACACACCACACATATCAACCTTGTTTTTCAAGACCCAGGTCACAGATTCAACCTCCCAGTCAGTCATGTGAGATCAACTCTCTCAAACACCAGGCACGGAACTAGCCCCACCCTACAAATTACTTTTCAACAAGTCATGTAAGTGTCTCGAGGTGGATAGTGGTATCTAGTTTATGGTTTAGTTTCCTTTCAGTTAGTTAATTAGGCTACTCAAATACTTCATGCAAAGGGGATGTGAACCCACAGCCCTCCCATATGGATTAGCCTTGTAGAACATCGTGTTTTACCACTGAGCAGCTATTTTGACATGGGGATGATTTTACTTAAAGGTCATGCTAGAATTTTTTATGTATTGAAACAAACAATGAAGAAATTCTAGCTATCTGTAACAAAACATTAAGCTTATAGTTAACAATACTATATTACACACTTGAGAATTTATTAAAGGGTAGATTTTTTTGCTATATATGTGTTTTAAAAATGCAATGAAACAATAGAAGATTATATAAACTGTGGTGAGATACTTAATTGATGTTATTTATTTTCTAATGAAGTGTCCTTTTAAATTTTTAAAAAATTTTTCTGTCATCACCATAGGCTAGTGATTTATTTTTATTTATTTTTCTTTCTTTTGTTTTTTGTTTTTTTTTTGAGAGGATTTTGCTATAGGGCGCATGCGCTCACCAGAAAGACAGACAGAGACAGAGAGACAGAAAGCGAGAAATCACCCCCCAGGGTGGCCATGCCACAATCCCTTCTCCTCCATTCTCCTCTTGGGATCTTGGGCACGCATGCACATGTTCCCGGCATGAGTTTAAGCTACC
>NW_006159700.1:3752875-3789027 GCF_000334495.1 Tupaia belangeri chinensis
ATCATACCTGTTATCATTGACAAATAATTTCCCATTTCTTGTTTTATATATATGTATTATATATACATATACAAATAATTCCCCCCATTTCTCATTGTCTGCTAGTTCCTTTTTTAAAAATTTCTTGTTGATATAGCTCAACTAATTGCTAGGTTTCAGGTTTGAATATGTGCATAACAAGACAAACAGGCCATCAATAATGGTAGATGATATCTTTTACATTTTTCTTTCCATTTTCTATGGCTTAATGAAATAAGCTTGGGGAAACAAAAAAAGAAGAAAGTAAGTTGCCTTCTTACTTCAAATGTAGTGTTTTTTACACCAAGAGATCAAGGAAATTGATATCAAAGATGCAATTTTAAAATATTATTTAAAAATAATACTAACTTCTTAATAAACATTGGGACTACAGGCGTCTATAATCATGAGGGGTGACTATTTTTGACTGCTTGTTGAGGTATGGCAGGTTTCCCCTTCTTTTTTATGCTCTTTGTTTTCATACATAACAATTTAATTTAATTGAATACTTCTAATAGAATGCTCAAGATTTTTCAGTCAGGTAGTTAAGTTGGGTGAATCCTACATGGTTGACTATGCAGTTTGAGTCCCAGACCCAGTGACTTGATAAACTCACCAAGTATGTATGCATGTGTGCCCAAATTCCTGGGAGGAAAATGGAGAAGAGATTGCAGCTTGGCCATACCCCTGGTGGGGAGATGATTTCTCACTTTTCCTCCCCCTTTGTCTCTCTCTAGCAAGTTCATGTGCCCTACAGCAAAAACTAAAGAGAAATTAAAAAACAAAATTATAATTATTTTATTTATTTATTTATTTATTCCTCAATCCCTTCTCCTCCATTCTCCTCTTGGGATCTTGGGCATGAAAGCACAGGTGCCTGGTGTGAGTTTAGGCCACCGGATCCGGCACTCGAACTGCGGTCAACTCCATGGCAGTCCAGTGACATAGCCATTATGCTAGCTGCTGGTCCCTTTATAATTATTTATCTATTTATGTTTTATTCATGAGTTTTTCCAGAGAAAGACACAGAGAATGAAAGAGGGAAAGTTAAAAAACAATCCACCAGGTCCAGGACTCAAACCATGGTCGGCCATGTGAGAGTCCCAGCACCTTAACCACCTTGCCACCCGCCGGTCCCTAAATAAAAATTTTTGAATATTAAAGAAAAGAGGTTAGTTTTAGTTGATGCTAGCAGAGAAATACAACTGCAGAATTGGTCTTGCTTTCATTTGTATATTTGAGCCCCTCCATATGCTAAGCCTAAGGCTAGGAACAAGGTTTAATGATGAAATGGATAGGATTTATGTTCTTAATCATTTTATAGTCTGAGCTAGAGAGCTGAGAAGGGAAGAAGTGATTTTGAGTTGTAGTCACAGATACTATGATAAATTTTTCAATAGTCTAAAAACATGTAAATGGCACATGATCCAGTATATAGGTCTAAAGGTGAGTTTTCCATAGGAAGTGACATCTAAGACAGTATCTCATCACAAAGTAGTCCATTTATTTGTATCTAGGTTCCGGCACAGGTCCACTTTATACCAGTTTGCTACCCTTAGTTGTACTTTACACTATCTGGATAAAAATGAAGCATAGTACCATTTCTAGCTTTCTCATTTATAATAAATATGAAATTGGTCAATAATAGAATATAAGAATCAAAGAGCTTTCCATGACACCTCTTTCCTTGGCAGGAAATAGAGTTCCATTCAAGTAGGGTACTCAACAGCTTTTCAACAAAATAAAGGAGTAGAGAGAATAGATATAAGCACTCCAAAAAGTAGATAGGTTTATAGTTTTATTTCAAGATCATATTTTCAGTATCTGTAAAACTCTCAGAGTGGGAGCAAACGTCTATAGCAGTCACTGGTTCTTAGAATGTTGTATGGCATAGTTCTGGTAATAATATTTACCAGTAAAATGAGATGTTATATTATATCCTGTATTACAGAATGCAGGTAATTTTGTAATGCACCTGAGAAAGGATTCCATCAAAATGGCTATTTCAAGCAATAATATCATAGGCATCCTTTACCCTAAGATAAAGGATACTTTTTCATTTTGTTTTCCCTTCCCTTTTCTTCCTTTGTTTTCCTTTGTCATTTCTTTTCTTTTTTTTCTTCTTTTCCTTCTTCATTGTGGCAGGCACTGCATACGGAAGCCATCTTGAGCTATCCACCATCTTGGAAACCATTAGGCTTCACTACCTCACTGAGCAAACCTTCTCAGAAAATATGTGACCAACCATTCTCCCCAAAAGTGGTTGGGTTTCTAGGCAACGGGAGAGATCCACCCACATCAATGATTGGTTCATACTGTTCTATCTCATTTGCATTTCGGGCAACCAATTGGTGCCCACCAGCTGTATATAAATCACCATTTCTCCTCAATAAAGGGAAGACAGAGGAAGAAGACTTGATCAGCATCTCTATTGTGTGTGCCTGTGTTTGTCCCATCTCTCACTCCCTCCCCCAGGGAACCTGTTCGAGTGTCCGTGGGTCAGGACACTTCATCTCTTTCCTCTTTCTCCTCCTCTTTCTTCTCCTCCTGCTATTTCTTCTTCCACTCTCTCCCCATCTTCTTGTTCTCCTTCACCCTTCTTGTTTATCCCATGATTTTTGTTACTATTATTCCTGTTTGGAGTATTCCTGCATCAGGACTTTTGCACTTAATTCTTTCACTTGGATCACCCTTTCCCAACATTTGCATGGCTTGCCTCTTCATTTTCTTCAGGTCTTCACTTTAATATCACCCAAGTATTTTTTTTTTTATTATTCCATTTTAAATTACACATCCCTATAAGCCTCCTGCCGACTCTTTCTTGCCTTATTTTTTTTCTCACCTCTTCTGATCCTCTAATATACTATGTATTTTACATATTCTTTATGTTATTGCTTCTCCAACTGTATCATAAGTTCCACGAAGAAAATAACTTTTGTTTCTTTTGTTCTCTTTTTCATCACCTTGGTCCCCAATAAATATTTTTATATGAACGAATGAATAAATAACCCCAAACAGTTACTTCACCTCTTATTTCTTTTCAGATTGTCACACCACGTGTTCAATTATCTATTAAATACATCCACGTGGATAGCTCACAGGCAAATTAAATCCCATATTAACAAAATTGCGTTCATTATTTCAAATCAATCCATGTCGCTATTCAGAGATAGTTACTAGTCCATCTCCTGCCTAGATTTGTGCAGCATTCTCCAAGTATTTCATTCTCCTTCCATTCTTTCTTCTCTTTACATTTATCCTCTGAGCCTTCTCTTCAGAAATTGTGCCAAGATCTAAATCTGTCCCAGCCTGGTCATACAGTTGGTGGTGTGCTGAACTGTGGTACTGGGAATTACATGGCTGACTGTGTGTTTGGGTTCCAGACCCAACTGACCTGAAACACATCAGGTACATGTGTGCATGTACAAAATTCTGACATGCTGGAGAGCTGTAGAAAGGGCACCATGGCAAAAGGCCCTGTCAAGGATGCTTCTTTCTCTCTCTTCCCTTTTTCCTCATGTGTGCACATGCTATAACAAATAAAAATAAATAAAACAAAAATATTCAAATCTAGGGCCAACCAATGGTGTGGTGGTTAAAGTGTCCAGATTCCATATAGCCAACTACTCAGTTCAAATCCTGGACCCAGCCGCTTGAAAAACACAACAGGAGAGTAGGCAGGCCTTCCCGAAACCTTAAGAGGAGAATAGAGAACAAAGGATCACAGCTTAGTGATACCGGCCTGGAGGTAATTTCTCACTCCCTCTCCCCTTTCTCTTTGTGCCCTACAGAAAAAAAAAAAAAAAAAAAAATCCAAATCTAATCTTGCCAGTGATCAGTTTATAAATTGTCAATGGCATTTCACCACACTTAGTATAAAAACCTACCTTTTAAAAAGGATTACCTCATCTTTTTTCATCTCACTTTCCTGCCTCACTTATACCACTCCAGTTTTCATTCTCAACACCCTGAATTAATTTAAGTTCCTCAAATCCCACCTTTTCTTTTTTTTTTTTGGTCCTCCAGATAATCACCCATGTTCAACTTGACACATTCTTCTTATAGCACCCCTTGTTAGACTGACTCATTTGTTCTTAACTGTCAGATGGCCCTTTCCTGGCACTTTTTCCTAAAATATAGGAAGGTCATTTTTTTCTTGATAAGAACGTACTATGTATTTGCAGTTTTTCAAAGCAATCATCTTATTACATTTTAATTATTACTCTGTATTCTACTAGAGTCCAAAAGTCATGTAGATAGTCTTGTTTATTTTCCTCATACCTAGGTCTCTAAAGCTTACATAGTTTCTTGTTTATATTTTGTACTTCATATATTAAAAAGAGAAAAAGTAAGAAAAAAATGTCAAAGGAGTGTGTGGAAATAGATGTTATTCTGGTCTTTTTTTTTTTTTTTGCTATAGGGCGTGTGCGCTCACCAGACAGACAGAGAGAGACAGAGAGACAACGCGAGAAATCACCACCCCGGGGGGATGGTCATGCCACAATTCCCTTTCCTCCATTCTCCTCTTGTAATCTTGGGAACACATGCACACGTACCTGGCATGAGTTTTAAGCCACCGGGACCGGGACTTGAACCACTGTCGACTACATGGGAGTCCAGCATCATAGCCACTATGCTAACTGCTGTTCCCATTATTCTGTCTTTTAAAAAAGAAAAGTTTAGGGAACCAGCAGTTAGCGTAATAGCTATGTCGCTGGACTCCCACGGAGTCGACTGCGGTTCGTGTCCCAGACCCAGTGGCTTAGAACTCACGCCTGGCGCGTCTGCGTGCGTGCCCAAGATCCCAAGAGGAGAATGGAGGAGAAGGGATTGCAGCGTGACCATCCCCCCTGGGGGGTGATTTCTCGCTTTCTGTCTCTGTCTCTCTCTGTCTGTATGGCGAGCGCAAGCGCCCTACAGTGAAAATCTCTCCCCCCCCCCCGCAAAAAAAAGAGAAGTTTAGATTATCCTTGTAGATAAGGTATTTTACTGTAAATTTTTTAATTTAATAGTAAAAGCACATATAAAACACAACATAAAGTATTTTAATACTTATCTTGTTTTAATAATTCAGTGTACTCCATAGCACATAGAAAATAGCTGGTATATAACATGAAAGGCTGTTCCTTTTCTCAGTCAGATACAAATAATATTTGTATTTCACAAAGATTATTCAATAAATGTATTTATTTTTAAGTTTTCCCATAGGGCACATGGACTTGCTAGAGAGAGACAGTGGGAAGGAAAGTGAGAAATCACTCCCCCAGGAGGGATGGCCCTGCCTCAATCTCTTCTCATTCATTCTCCTCCTGGGACTTTGGGCATGCACACACACATGCCCATTGTGATTTTTCAACCTGCCAGATCTCAAATCATGGTTAGCCATGTGAGAGTCAAGAGCCTTAACTATTATTACACCTACTGGCCACAAATTTATTGTATATTGAGTGGTAGCATACAAATACTCTTCACTTAAAACATGGCCCAGTCATCTTGTATTCACATGAGACTTAGAATTACTTCATGGATAAAAATAGATATGGGAACTCTCAGAGATTGTCTCAATATGATGAAATTTTAATCAAGTAATTCTTAAATATTTTGATCTTGATTAGATTGCTTACATCTTTAGACAACATCAACTCTGAGTAATCAAATTCCACAAAATATTCTATAAGTTGTTTTTGCTATGGTGAATAAATGTTCTCAATTATTCTAAAACTACCACTCTTCACTTCTCTAAGATACCCAAATCTCGTAACATTTCCAGACTTCGAAAACAGCTTCAAACTACATGCTTAAACTTTCTCTTATTTACTCTTTGATGAAATTTCTTATCTGTTTTTGAGTTTAAAGAATATAGAGGCAAATATTTCAAATTATCAATCTTTGTATCTTTGTGGACCTGGAAATAGTGTTGCAGATAAGGCAGTGTGTACCCTCAGGAATTTTAGACAGATAAGAGGCTTTTTGTTTGTCTACTGAAAACTGAAATGACCGTTTTTAAACAAAGTTGGAAATGTAGGTGAAGAAAAAGGGTGGAACAAGTTTCAGCTTGAGAGATTGCTGCCAAGAGCTTGTGCATCATTTTCCCTTGTCAAAATATTATTGCTGTCTTTCAGAACTCTGCTAAGGGTTTGGAATTCATTTCTGTTTGGACTGCCACGTATTAGAATTCTTTTCCCACCGTGAGCTAATGTAGCAGGAGAGTAGATCATCTGGTAGTCTTTGAGAACTAGCCTTGATCCTCACACTTAAGACAAATATGCCACTGAGGAGCTTCCATATATTATTAAAGAGAACTTTCTTTTTCACACCACATAGACAAAATCATACACACGTTCAAAAAAACAAAGCACAACAAAAACAAAAGCGTTTTTTATAACACAGGAAAAATGTACACAAGACCGTTTATTTCCTAGTTTATTTATGTCTTGAATTGTTTTGTCAGAGTGAAAATATCCCTGATCACATTTCAGTGTAATACTTTTTATCTAGTTCTGCTTACATAAGATGTCTATGTCTATGACAACCAGTTCCTAACAGAATAAAGAAGATGTAACAGAGACGACTTAAATTGTGAAATATTAATCTAAAAAAGAGATTTAGACAAATTTTATTACTGAAAGTGAAGTATCTGATTCTCGCTCCTTACTGGGTTTCTGTTATCTGCAGTGAAGCAACATGATTTGACAATATGTTTAAAATTAATTCGCCAAAATATCATCATTTTGCAGTAATATAATTTCTAGATTATGGAGTGATTTACAAGTTTTTCTGTTTAAAAGTGAGATAATATAAATGAAAGGAAAGAAGATGAAATTAATATGTGACATAACTTGGAAGAGGGATTGAGGTGGAGTGAGAATTCAGATGGAAAAAGTATGGAGCAAGTTTGTGATGTAGGAGCGAGAAGTGCTGGCTTTTTAGGAGCTGAACATAGAGAAGGAGTAAAGGATATTTGAAAAGGTGGTTGGGTAATTTCTTGTTTTATATCCATAATTTGATTACTATCATTGAATTTCCACTGATTCTCTACTTAATAAATAACACTTTTTTCTTTTAAATAAATCATTTTTTTTCTTCCATGAATGAGAAAGATAGAGGGTAGGAGAGATAATGTTCACAACAGTCTTGACTCCTCTTTTATGCCCAACCCAGACCATGGGTACATATTTGCCCAGAGGACTCAAGGTGGTCTCCAGACATAACCTGGAGCCTTACCACT
The DNA here is from genome assembly GCF_000334495.1 of Tupaia belangeri chinensis. NCBI lineage: Eukaryota > Metazoa > Chordata > Mammalia > Scandentia > Tupaiidae > Tupaia > Tupaia belangeri. The sequence continues at coordinate 3,760,122 of NW_006159700.1, forward strand.
GGGTCAGCCTCACAGAGTGTCCCATTTCATTTTTGCCACCACTTCACCCCATATAAATACATGCAATGAGGAATCTGAAAACAAAGAACCCCTGCCACTTGAGTCTGAGATTTCCTCTAGTACATTCATACCATTAGGAAGAATACATAGGGCATATATTCCATAGGGCATATATTTAATATAAACTGCTTATATTATTTATATATATTTTTTTCAAAATATAGATTTATTTATGTATTCTATAAAAAATATATACTATTATACAGCAGAAAACTGGCCTTTGTAAGAACTATTAGAGATGGTATCATTTTCTTTCTTTCCTTCTTTTTTTCCTTCCTTTCTTCTTCCCTCTCTCCCTCTCTCTTCTCTCCTTTCCTTCTCCATTTTTGCCTCCCTTCTTCCCTTCATCTCTTTCTTTTCTCCTTTCTTTTTCTCTTCCTTTCTCTGTTACCTGTACCCTGGTTTGATTCCTCTGAAGGAATAGAGAGAGCACCCTGTTCTTTGTATTTGGAAACACAAATGAGTACTCAGAGATCGTTGTTATGTATATGTATATACATGTGCGATTTTTTTCCTGGCTCTGTCCAAGAAAAGAAACAAGAAGAAATGACACCCCAATGACAATGAACCCACCCATTGCCCATTTCTTGTTAACTCTCTCCACTAAAATGTGCCAGGCACCTGAAAAAGGATGCATAATACAAAGAATGGGGCTTGGAAAATGCAAGATGATTCTGGCTCTTCTTGCTATGCCATAAAGTATTATATACTAAAATAATGATGAAGGTAATAACAAAGATACAGATGCCAGTCTGAAGGAGCTCTGACTGGCCAAACCTAGGACAGTTTTAACACCAAATTAATGAATATTAAAAAAAAACCTACATTCCACTGAACAAATATGAATTCTTAAAGGAAAATAAATAAATAAATGGAGAAGAAAAATATTTTCCTTAAGGTAAACACTGAAACTAATAAATATGAAGAAAATGCTAGAGTTGGAAAATAATAATTTGGTAAACAGGTGATATGTTAAATTGGATAAGATCATGACTGTTTGCTGAATATACAGATGACTTTTAATAAGGGGTGGACATCTGCATGGTTTAGAAGTGTTTCCTCAAGGACTACATATTAATTAATTTTATTTTTATTATTTTTCTCAAGGGATTAGTTATTTAATTCCATTTATTATTATTGTTATTATTTGCGATAGTCACCAGAGAGACACACAGAGAGAGGGAAAGCAAGAAAGCAAGCTGAGAGGTCTGGGACTCAAACCACAGTTGCCCAAGTGGGAATCCAGTGCCTTAACCACCAAGCCACCTGCTGACCTCAGATTTTTGTTTTATTTTTAAATTTACCAAAGGGTGACACACTTACCAGAGAGAGAGAGAGCGAGAGAAAGAATAAGCACCTCACAATGGGACATGGTCATGATGCAATCTTTTCTCCTTCTTTTCACCAACCTGTTGAAATTTGTGACATGCAGGCACATCTGTCCAGCATGTTTTTCAAGCTGCCAGAACCAAGATTCTGATCATTAAGTTAGCCATATAAGATCCAGTTTCATTAATCATGAGTTCATGGAACCAGTTGTGAATATTAATTTCTCTAGGAAGAAAACAAAAACATAAATGAAAAAACAGTAATTATATAGTAGAGATTTGGGTACTACTGTGACCAGGTGATCAAAATTCACAACAGTGGCACTGTATTATTGCATAACTCAAAAAAAGTTGGATCCCACATGGTGACTGAGGTTTGGATCACTGGCTTGATTGTCCTGAACCACACTGGTCAAGTGCAAGTGTTCAAGATCTGATGGCTGGAGGACTGGACGGAGAGGATGGGGACATGAACAGACCCTACAGAGGGGCTTCTCTCTTTCTCTCTCTCTGTCTCATTGCACGTGCATGTGCTCTGTCATTAATAATGAAAAACAAACAAAAATTAACATCACTAATAAGACACAGATGGACATTATTTGCCTCCACATGTGATAACCTAGAAAGATATCACATCAATTGTTTAGTAGTCTGTGTGAAACATAACCTCAATCATTAGAAAATAGTAGATAAATACAAATCAAGAAACATATTTTTTTAAAAAAACTGTCTTGGGCCAGCAGGTAGTGTAGAGATTAAGGTGACTGGATCTCACATGGCCAACTATGAGGTTCATGTCCCAGACCCAGGAGTTTGAAAGACACACTAATGCATGTGTATCCCAAATCTGAAAAAGAATGATTTCTCACTTTTCCTCTCTCTCCCAGTATGTCTCTTTCCTGTGAGCGCACACACATTGTAGCAAACTAAAAAAAAAAAAAAAAAAAAAAAGTCTTATTTTACAAAATGTTAATGTCATAAAAGATAAAGAAAGACTGACTGAAAATATTCCAGAGTAAAGAAAGTTAAAGATTCATGACAGATACCATACTATTTGACCCTAGACTGGACACTACACTAAGGGGTAAATATAATAGTATAAAATACACCACTAGGTATATGTGGCATGACAAGACTGTCGAGGGTGCCTGTCTCTCTCTCTCTCTCACTCTCTCCCATTCATGAAAGAATAAAATGAATTAAAATATTAAATATTAATAAATAAAAATACTAAATGAATCTTAACAATAACAACTTTGAATATAAATGCCCTAAACACTGAAATAAAAGAGCTTATCAAATAATTGAACAAATAAATTTAACTAAATGCTGACTATATGAAACTTAGAAGATAGGAAATAATAAATGTCAAAATAAAAATCCATACAATAATAAAAAATGAGGAAACAATAAAACCAAAAGCTGGTTTGTGAGATAATTAATAAAATTGATGACATTCTGTTCAGGCAGAACAGAAAACAAGGCAGGAATTGCAAATTGATATCAGACAAAGTAGACTTTAGGATAAAAAGGGTAAAAAGAGACAAGGAAGAGCAGTACATAGTTCTAAAAGGATTAATTTATCAAGAAGATATAACAATCACAAATATGTATGCATCAATGCCAGGCACCCAGATGTGTAAAAGAAAGATTATTAGATCTAAAGGGAGATATAGACAGCAACAGAAATTGTTGGGGATTTCAACACCTTGTTGTTGCCACTGGACATGTCATTGAGACAAAAAAATAAACAGAGGCACAGGAGCTAATTGATACCATAAACCAAATGGACCTGGCAGACATATATGTAGGGCATTCCACCCTCCAAATAGAAAATATATTTTTCCTCATCTCTACATAGAACATCTTCAAAGACTGACCACATAGTAGACCACAAAACAAGCCTCTACAAATTTAAGAATATAGAAACTGTCTATAGCATCTTCTCTGACCGCAATAGAATTAAACTTAAAGTTACCCTCAGAAAGAACTCTCAAAAATGTACAAAAACATGAAAACTAAGCAATGTACTTCTGAACAACTTTGAAACTACTGAAGAAATTGAAACTAAAATAAAAAGATTCATTGAACCTAACAATAATAAGCACATTACTCTCAATAACCTTTGGGACACAGCCAGTCAAGAGGGAAGTTCATAGTCTTTAGTACTCATGAGGGGAAAAAAAATAGAAGTATGGCGAATAAATAACTAAGTAGCACATCTCAAGAAACTGGAAAAACAACAACTAAAAAAATCCCAAAACTAACAGAAGAGAAGAAGCAGTAAAGATTAGAGCTGAAATAAATGAAATAGAGAATAAAAGAACTATCCAAAAAGTCAATGAAACAAAAAGTGGTGTTTTGAGAGTATAAACAAAAATGATAAACAATTAGCTAATCAAGAAATGCAGAGAAAGGAACCAGATAGATAAAATCAGTAATGAATCTGGTAAAATTACAACCAATATATCAGAAATACAAAAATTATGAGATAATATTATGAGTGACTATATGCTAAGGAACTAGAAAAACTAGATGAGATGGAGAAATTTATGAACATGTAAAAGTTACATCAGGATTAAGTAGAAAGCCTGAAAATACTAGTAACAAGTGATGAGATTGAATCTGTATTAAATAGTCTCCCAACAAAGAAAGCCCAGTTCAGGATGGCTTCACTTCTGAATTCTAAAGAATATTTTTAAAAAGGGCTAACCTCATAAAAAATAATAAGAATAAATAATAATAATAATCTGAAAAAAATGAAAAGCTATTTTCTGGTGATGATGTTTATAGTAATGTCTTTGTCTTGACGGATATGAATAGTAATCATGCTGGAAAAAGAAATGTTATACACTATCAAGACATATGTTATTAAATGTATTATAAAAATATTTTTTAAAAGATTTAACCTCAATTCTCCTCAAACTATTTCTATAGATCTAAAAGTAAGAAACCCTCCCAAATTCATTTTATAAAGCTTCCATCATCTTTATACCAATATCAGACAAGAACACAATGAAAAAAGAAAACTACAGACCAATATACCTGATGAATACTCATTCAAAAATTCTAAAAATGATACTACCAAATTGAATCTAATAGCACATTGTAAAGATTATATGCCACAACCAGGTAGGCTTTATTCCAGGATGCAAGGATAGTTCAACATAAGCAAAACAGTAAATGTAATACATCACATTAACAGAAAAAAAAATGTAAAAACCATATCAATGCAGAAAAGCATTTGATAAAATACAAATCCTTTCATGATCAAGACTCAACAAAATAGTAGTAGAAGAGATACCCCTCTAAAAGCCATATATGATAGGTTCACTGCAAACATCAAACTGAATGGGGAAAACTGAAAGTTTTTCTGCTAATACCTGGAACAAAAAAAGGATGTCCCCTTTTTCCACTCCATTTTCACATAGTGTTGGAAGTCCAAGTCAATGCAATCAGATAAGACAGAAAAATAAAAGTTACTCAGATAGGAAAAGAATAAGCTACACTGTCCTTATTTGTGGAGGATATTATTATATACCTAGTTTATCCAAGGGAATCAAAAATAAAATACCCAAAAAAAACCCCAAAACAAACAAACAAACAAACAAAAACACTCCTAGAAGTGACAAATTCAGTAAAGTAGCAAGATGCAAAAGGAATTCATGAAAATCTATAGCATTTTTAAACAGAGACAGAAGAAAAGGAAGCAATCTCATTTACAAAAGTCACAAAACAATTAGTATACTTAGGAATAAACCCAACCAATGAGGTGAAAGACCTCTATAAGTAAAACTAAAAAGCCAAAAGAAAAAATTGACTATGATACAAAAAAAAAAAAAAAGAAAGAAAGAAAACAAATACTGTGTTCTTTGATTGAAAGACTCTTTATTATCAAAATGTCAGTTTTGGGACCAGGAGGTGGCAAAGTGGTTAAGGTGCTCAACTCCCACATGGTTGACTGCAGTTTGAGTCCTAGACCCGTGGCTTGGAACTCATGCCAGGTGCATGTATATGCTTGCCCAAAATCCCTAGAAGAGAAAGGAGAACAGATTACAGCTGTGTCTATCCCTCCCTAGGGAAGAGGGTGGTGATTAAATCTTTTTGTCTCCCTCTCTCTCGAGCAAGTGCATGTACTCTATAGCAAAAATCTCTCTCAAAATAAAATGTCAGTTCTATCCAAACTAATTTACATATTTCATGCAGTTCCAATTCAATTGCTGGTAACACTCTGCACAGATGTTAAAAACAAAACAAAACAAATAAACAAACAAACACAAGAAAAGTCCAGGTCCTAAAGGCTTCACTTCTGAATGTTACAAAACTTTTTTTTCTTTTTGGAGAGATTTTCACTATTTGCACTTGCCAGATAGACAGAGAGAGACAGAGAGACAGAAAGCGAGAAATCACCCCCCAGAGGGGATGGTCATGCCACAATCCCTTATCCTCCATTCTCCTCTCAGTATCTTGGGCACACACGCACACATGCCTGGTGTGAGTTTTAAGCCACCGAGTCCGGGACACAAACTGCGCGGTCGACTACGTGGGAGTCCAGCGACATAGCCATTACGCTAACTGCTGGTTCCCAATGTTACAAAACTTTTAAAGAAGAGTTAACTCTCATTCTGCTCAAATTATTTCTAGAGATCCGAAAGGAAGGAACCCTTTCAAATTCCTTCTACGAAGCCTTCAACACCCTTATTCCCCAAATGGATAAGGATACAACAAGAAAGGAAAATTACAGACCTATATCTCTGATGAATATAGGTGCAAACATTATCTTTTTCTTTTTTTTTTCTTTTTTGCTATGGGGTGCGAGCACTCACCAGAAAGACAGAGAGACAGAAATTGAGAAATCACCCACCCCCCACGGAGGGGATGGCCACACCGCAATACCTTCTCCTCCATTCTCCCCTTGGGATCTTGGGCATGCACGCACACATGCCCGGCACGAGTTTAAGCCACTGGGTCCGAGACTCAAACCACAGTCAACACATGGGAGCCCAGCCGGGCATTCCACCCTCCAAATAGAAAATATATTTTTCCTCATCTCTACATAGAACATCTTCAAAGACTGACCACATAGTAGACCACAAAACAAGCCTCTACAAATTTAAGAATATAGAAACTGTCTATAGCATCTTCTCTGACCACAATAGAATTAAACTTAAAGTTACCCTCAGAAAGAACTCTCAAAAATGTACAAAAACATGAAAACTAAGCAATGTACTTCTGAACAACTTTGAAACTACTGAAGAAATTGAAACTAAAATAAAAAGATTCATTGAACCTAACAATAATAAGCACATTACTCTCAATAACCTTTGGGACACAGCCAGTCAAGAGGGAAGTTCATAGTCTTTAGTACTCATGAGGGGAAAAAAAATAGAAGTATGGCGAATAAATAACTAAGTAGCACATCTCAAGAAACTGGAAAAACAACAACTAAAAAAATCCCAAAACTAACAGAAGAGAAGAAGCAGTAAAGATTAGAGCTGAAATAAATGAAATAGAGAATAAAAGAACTATCCAAAAAGTCAATGAAACAAAAAGTGGTGTTTTGAGAGTATAAACAAAAATGATAAACAATTAGCTAATCAAGAAATGCAGAGAAAGGAACCAGATAGATAAAATCAGTAATGAATCTGGTAAAATTACAACCAATATATCAGAAATACAAAAATTATGAGATAATATTATGAGTGACTATATGCTAAGGAACTAGAAAAACTAGATGAGATGGAGAAATTTATGAACATGTAAAAGTTACATCAGGATTAAGTAGAAAGCCTGAAAATACTAGTAACAAGTGATGAGATTGAATCTGTATTAAATAGTCTCCCAACAAAGAAAGCCCAGTTCAGGATGGCTTCACTTCTGAATTCTAAAGAATATTTTTAAAAAGGGCTAACCTCATAAAAAATAATAAGAATAAATAATAATAATAATCTGAAAAAAATGAAAAGCTATTTTCTGGTGATGATGTTTATAGTAATGTCTTTGTCTTGACGGATATGAATAGTAATCATGCTGGAAAAAGAAATGTTATACACTATAAAGACATATGTTATTAAATGTATTATAAAAATATTTTTTAAAAGATTTAACCTCAATTCTCCTCAAACTATTTCTATAGATCTAAAAGTAAGAAACCCTCCCAAATTCATTTTATAAAGCTTCCATCATCTTTATACCAATATCAGACAAGAACACAATGAAAAAAGAAAACTACAGACCAATATACCTGATGAATACTCATTCAAAAATTCTAAAAATGATACTACCAAATTGAATCTAATAGCACATTGTAAAGATTATATGCCACAACCAGGTAGGCTTTATTCCAGGATGCAAGGATAGTTCAACATAAGCAAAACAGTAAATGTAATACATCACATTAACAGAAAAAAAAATGTAAAAACCATATCAATGCAGAAAAGCATTTGATAAAATACAAATCCTTTCATGATCAAGACTCAACAAAATAGTAGTAGAAGAGATACCCCTCTAAAAGCCATATATGATAGGTTCACTGCAAACATCAAACTGAATGGGGAAAACTGAAAGTTTTTCTGCTAATACCTGGAACAAAAAAAGGATGTCCCCTTTTTCCACTCCATTTTCACATAGTGTTGGAAGTCCAAGTCAATGCAATCAGATAAGACAGAAAAATAAAAACCCCACAGATAGGAAAAGAATAAGCTACACTGTCCTTATTTGTGGAGGATATTATTATATACCTAGTTTATCCAAGGGAATCAAAAATAAAATACCCAAAAAAAACCCCAAAACAAACAAACAAACAAACAAAAACACTCCTAGAAGTGACAAATTCAGTAAAGTAGCAAGATGCAAAAGGAATTCATGAAAATCTATAGCATTTTTAAACAGAGACAGAAGAAAAGGAAGCAATCTCATTTACAAAAGTCACAAAACAATTAGTATACTTAGGAATAAACCCAACCAATGAGGTGAAAGACCTCTATAAGTAAAACTAAAAAGCCAAAAGAAAAAATTGACTATGATACAAAAAAAAAAAAAAAGAAAGAAAGAAAACAAATACTGTGTTCTTTGATTGAAAGACTCTTTATTATCAAAATGTCAGTTTTGGGACCAGGAGGTGGCAAAGTGGTTAAGGTGCTCAACTCCCACATGGTTGACTGCAGTTTGAGTCCTAGACCCGTGGCTTGGAACTCATGCCAGGTGCATGTATATGCTTGCCCAAAATCCCTAGAAGAGAAAGGAGAACAGATTACAGCTGTGTCTATCCCTCCCTAGGGAAGAGGGTGGTGATTAAATCTTTTTGTCTCCCTCTCTCTCCAGCAAGTGCATGTACTCTATAGCAAAAATCTCTCTCAAAATAAAATGTCAGTTCTATCCAAACTAATTTACATATTTCATGCAGTTCCAATTCAATTGCTGGTAACACTCTGCACAGATGTTAAAAACAAAACAAAACAAATAAACAAACAAACACAAGAAAAGTCCAGGTCCTAAAGGCTTCACTTCTGAATGTTACAAAACTTTTTTTTCTTTTTGGAGAGATTTTCACTATTTGCACTTGCCAGATAGACAGAGAGAGACAGAGAGACAGAAAGCGAGAAATCACCCCCCAGAGGGGATGGTCATGCCACAATCCCTTATCCTCCATTCTCCTCTCAGTATCTTGGGCACGCACGCACACATGCCTGGTGTGAGTTTTAAGCCACCGAGTCCGGGACACAAACTGCGCGGTCGACTACGTGGGAGTCCAGCGACATAGCCATTACGCTAACTGCTGGTTCCCAATGTTACAAAACTTTTAAAGAAGAGTTAACTCTCATTCTGCTCAAATTATTTCTAGAGATCCGAAAGGAAGGAACCCTTTCAAATTCCTTCTACGAAGCCTTCAACACCCTTATTCCCCAAATGGATAAGGATACAACAAGAAAGGAAAATTACAGACCTATATCTCTGATGAATATAGGTGCAAACATTATCTTTTTCTTTTTTTTTTCTTTTTTGCTATGGGGTGCGAGCACTCACCAGAAAGACAGAGAGACAGAAATTGAGAAATCACCCACCCCCCACGGAGGGGATGGCCACACCGCAATACCTTCTCCTCCATTCTCCCCTTGGGATCTTGGGCATGCACGCACACATGCCCGGCACGAGTTTAAGCCACTGGGTCCGAGACTCAAACCACAGTCAACACATGGGAGCCCAGCCACATAGCCATTAGGCTAATTGCTGGTCCCCCAGATGTAAACATTCTCAACAAGATACTTGCAAACTGTATCCAATAGCACATAAAAAAGATTATTCATCGTGACCAGGTAGGCTTTATTCCAGGGTTGCAGAGGTGGTTAAACATGCAAAAACCATAAATGTAATACACCATATTAACAGAAAAAAAGATAATAACCATATGATCATTTCAATCAATGCAGAGAAAGCCTTTGACAAAATACAACATTTCTTCATGATTAAGACTCTCAGTAAAATCAGCATAGAAAGATTGTTTTTCAGTATAATAAAAGCCAGCTATGAAAAATCTATTGCTAACATTAAACTGAATAGGGAAAAGCTAAAAGCTTTTTCACTAAAAACTAGTACAAAACAAGATTTCCCACTCTCACTACTCTTATTCATTATAGTACTGGAAATCTTAGCCAATGTGATCAGACGAGAAAATGAAATAAAAGGCATTCCAATGGGGAAAGAATAGTTAAAACTATCTCTGTTTGCAGATGATTGTATATACAGAAGACCCAATACTATCCTAAAAAAACCTTCTGGAAGTAGTAAATGCATACAGTAAAGTAGCAGGATACAAAATTAATTTACAAAAATCTATAGCATTTCTATACACAAACAACAAGCAGACAGAGGCAGCACTGAAGAAAGTAATCCCATTTACCATAGCCACAAAAAGCATAAGATACCTAAGAATAAAACTAACCAAGAAAGTCAAAGACCTCTATAAGGAAAACTATGAAAATCTTAAAATAAGTAAATAAATAAATGACAGAAAAACACGAAGGACATCCCATGTTCCTGGATTGGGAGAATTAATATAATCAAAATGGCAATCCTACTCAAATTAATCTACATATTTAATGCAATCCTTATAAAATTACAAGAAACATTCTTCACATATCTAGAAAAGACAATCTTAGAATTCATCTTGAACTCTCCAATGAAGAATTATGAAGGGCCAAAAGATATATGAAAATATATTTTAAGTCTGTTGTCAAAAGGGAAATGCAAATTAAACCACAATGAAAAACCATTTAACTCCAGTTCAAATGTCTAGGATAGGGGCCAGCAGATGGTGTAGTGGTTACTCCATGAGACTCCCACATGGTCAACTGCAGTTTGAGTCCCAGACCTTGTAACTTGAAAATCATGCCAGGAGCATTTGTGTGCATGCCCAAGATCCCAGGAAAAGAATGGAGTAAGACATTGTGGCATGGCCATCCTCCCGGGGGGGCATTTCCCACTTTCCCTCTCGCTGCCCCTTTCTCTCTCTGAAGCGAGTGCACACAAGCTATGTCGAAATCTCTTTTTAAAGAAAGAATGGCTAGGATTAAAAAAAATAACGAAAGAACAACAAGCGCTGGTGAGGCTGAGTTGAAAAGGGAACACTCTTACACTGTTGGTGGGAATGTAAATTAGTACAACCTTGTAGAAAACAGTGTGGAAGTTCCTCAAAATCCTACAAATACAGCTACCGTATCATCCAGTAATTCCACTCCTTGCTATTTACCCAAAGGATAGGAAAACACTCAGTCAAAAAGATACTTGCACATATAAGTTTGTTGCAGCATTACTCACAATTTCTGTATAGTATTATCAACAGGACTGGTCTGAGGTGAATATCTTGCTAAGTAAAATTTCTTTACAATCTAAATGATGTATAACAATTGAATGTATAAATCATAATAATAAACAATAAGAAAGAGGTTAAAAATTCATAAAATTTGCCTCGAATCATAAAAGACCCCTGATCACTAAAATAATACTCTGCAATAAAATAGGAGTCTTAAAAACTAGTACAAAACAAGATTTCCCACTCTCACTACTCTTATTCATTATAGTACTGGAAATCTTAGCCAATGTGATCAGACGAGAAAATGAAATAAAAGGCATTCCAATGGGGAAAGAATAGTTAAAACTATCTCTGTTTGCAGATGATTGTATATACAGAAGACCCAATACTATCCTAAAAAAACCTTCTGGAAGTAGTAAATGCATACAGTAAACTCCTATGTCTCAGTATTAACAAGAATCAACTCAAAATGGGTCCAATATTTCATCATTAAGCATCAAACTATAAAACTACTTGCTTGAAGACACTGGAGTAGGCAAAGATTTCTCAAATAAAACCCCTAAAGCACAAAATATTAATCCCCAAAATAGACTTGTGGGATTAAATGAAACTGAAAAGTCTTCACATCAAGGGAAATAAAGTGAAATGAAAACTCTTAGAATGGGAGATAATAGTTGCACATTGTTCCTCAGGTAGAGAATTGATAATCAAAATATATAGAAAACTCAAGCAGCTCACCCATAGAAAATAAAATAATAATCCAATTTAAAAATGGGCAAATGAACTGAATAGACAACTCTCCAATGAAGAATTATGAAGGGAATTACAAGAAACATTCTTCACATATCTAGAAAAGACAATCTTAGAATTCATCTTGAACTCTCCAATGAAGAATTATGAAGGGCCAAAAGATATATGAAAATATATTTTAAGTCTGTTGTCAAAAGGGAAATGCAAATTAAACCACAATGAAAAACCATTTAACTCCAGTTCAAATGTCTAGGATAGGGGCCAGCAGATGGTGTAGTGGTTACTCCATGAGACTCCCACATGGTCAACTGCAGTTTGAGTCCCAGACCTTGTAACTTGAAAATCATGCCAGGAGCATTTGTGTGCATGCCCAAGATCCCAGGAAAAGAATGGAGTAAGACATTGTGGCATGGCCATCCTCCCGGGGGGGCATTTCCCACTTTCCCTCTCGCTGCCCCTTTCTCTCTCTGAAGCGAGTGCACACAAGCTATGTCGAAATCTCTTTTTAAAGAAAGAATGGCTAGGATTAAAAAAAATAACGAAAGAACAACAAGCGCTGGTGAGGCTGAGTTGAAAAGGGAACACTCTTACACTGTTGGTGGGAATGTAAATTAGTACAACCTTGTAGAAAACAGTGTGGAAGTTCCTCAAAATCCTACAAATACAGCTACCGTATCATCCAGTAATTCCACTCCTTGCTATTTACCCAAAGGATAGGAAAACACTCAGTCAAAAAGATACTTGCACATATAAGTTTGTTGCAGCATTACTCACAATTTTTAAGACATAGAATAAACCTAAGTAAGTGTCCCCACACTGATGACTGGATTGAAAAGCTGTGGCACATATGTACTGCAGAATAATATTCTGCCTGAAGAGACAATGAGATCTTATCATTTGATTCAAAATGGATGAATATAGAGAACTTTACGTTAAGCGAAGTGAGCCAGACTTTGAGAGATGCACACGGTATATTCCAGCTCGATATATATCAAACGTCTGCACTTTACGGCAGAAATGGAAAGATCTGAAGATGTGCTAATAGAGAGGATAAGCGTAGATATCAGAGACTGTATGGGAGGGGAATGGGTGTTAGAGAGTGGGTGGGAGAGACTGGGTGGAAAGTGCAGAGGAAAGAAACATTTAATAGAAAAGAATATAAAGTTTTCTGTTGAAAAAATTCTGTAACTTTTGCTTTATAAAAATAAAAATTAAAAAATAAAGGCATATGAATTTTTAAAAACTTTATTAAAATGATAATTATATAAAGTTATACTCAATATCTCTAGATAGTAGAAAATGTAATTTTGAATAGTAATTTGATAATACTGCCACTTATTAGAAAGTAAAATATTAAAATATGTTTTAATAATTTGAGAATGTATAGCAATTTAAGCTCTTATACATTGTTAGTACAGATGTAAAATGACACACTGCTTTGTAAAACAGCTTTTCAGTTCCTTAAGAAGTTATGTTTGCACTTTTTCATGACTATTCATGGCAACTTATTTGTAATAACCCAAATTGGACATAATTCATATCTTTAATGACAGGTCAATGGACAACAAATTATAGAATTGGTTATCTAATAGAATACTAAAGCAGTCATTAAATCACTCATCAATCTTGATACATATCTAAATAAGTATATTGAGAGAAAGAAGCCAGACTGAGTATATATTGTATGATTCCACTTAAAGTATTAAAGTAAAATTTTATTAAATTCAAACTTATCTATAGCAATAAAAAGCGTTTTTTTTTTTTTGTTTGAGATGGAGGAGTATACAAAAAAAAAAGAGTACATAAGAGTTAGGCAATGGGGGATGATCAATAAACAAGAGACTTCTTTTTTTTTTTTCTTTTTTTGGAGAGGTTTTTGCTATAGGGCACGTGCACTCACCAGACAGACAGAGAGAGACAGAGAGATAGAAAGCGAGAAATCACCCCCTAGGGGGGATGGCCACGCCGCAATCCCTTCTCCTCCATTCTCCTCTCGGAATCTGGGGCACGCACGCACACACGCTCAGCGTGAGTTTAAGCCACCGGGTCTGGGACGCGAACCGTGGTCAACTATGTGGGAGTCCAATGACACAGCCATTATGCTAACTGCTGGCCCCTAAACAAGAGACTTCTTACAAGAGGGAACATAGACAAATAATACTTATGGATTAAGCAAAATAGATACAGAGGTTCTCTGAAGGACAGACCTGCTTTTTAATTGATACAGAGACAACCCTACTCCTGCCATGCACACTCTGTTTTAGAGAATCATATATCCCAAATATACAAAAAAATCAATGGAAGTACAATGGAGTTTGGGCAAACTTCACAGTCCCCATAGCACTGCCCTTATTTTAGACAGTAGCCACAAGTTTGAAAATGCACAATACCACCCTCACTTCAGAATGAATGACTACAAATTTGGGTGTTCCCAGGACCACCCTCAGTTCAATAGTTTTGGTAGCACAGCTCTCAGAACTTGGAAAAGCATTCCTCTTACAATTACAGTTTTATTATAGTGAAAGTATACAAATTAGAACCAGTCGAAAGAAAAGAAATGTGTGGTAAATCTGGGAGGATTTCAGACCAGCCACAGTGGCATAGTGGTAATACAATGCTCTGCAATGCTGAGGCCACAGAGGAAGAACCTGAGTTCATGTACACCCCGGGTATGCACATACTTTCCTATGACCCTGGTTGAGGCTGGAGCAGATGGCGGCATGAAGACACTGTTGGTGGTACCCTCCCCACCCCCAACACACCCCCCTTCCCTCTTATGGAAGAAATAAATAAATAAAGTCAAGTCTAGGAGGTTCTAAACATGAGGCCTCCATTGTCCTCAGGAACATGTTATCTTCCTGGCATTAAAGTATGACAGTATTCAAAAAGGGCATTAACAACCAGGGAAATTAACCTTTGTCTTTGGTATTTAGAGGTTTTATTCAGGCTCAATCACTTACTGCCAACATGACTGACCTTTAGTGGCCAGTACCTAGTCTCCAGTTTCTCCAGAGGTTGGAATTAAAATGGTGTATTCTAAAGTCCCCATTATAAATAGCATTATTAGACTGTCTGGTGGCCAAAGACAACCTTACCCAGAAGGACATACCATGAGCATACAGGAAGCAAAGGAATATTTTGTAATGTGTACAATAAGGAACACAAGAGTTTTCCTGTCACTGGGGATGTAGGAGCAATCATCAAAGCAGAGCAGCCCATTACTCTATGCATCCAGAGTCTGCCCTAACACCATTTAGACCTTGGGAACTCTTTTATGTTTCTCTTGTCTCCTGTTCTGGAAGCAAAAGTCAACTCAGTGTTAGTGACATGAAAATTTTAGTTTGTGTGATGCCACAGTTGAAAACTTACAGTGGTTGAGTGTATCCAAAGAACATGAATGGATGTTGCTTAGACAAGAGAAAAGGCAAATAAACTATTGTATCGTATCCTTCCACTAAAATAACATGATAGAGATTTTTTCCTGATGTAGAACCCTTTCCCATTAGTAGTGCTAAGGTCCATTTTATTTTGCTTCTCTTTGTGCTCCAATTTGTGGTTTTGGAGATGCTAACAAATTAGCATGAGTTTTAAAAAGATTGCTCATGGCAGCAGAGGAACATTTTATCACACACACACACACACACACACTCACACACACAATTTTTAATAGGGTGTATGTGCTCAACAGAAAGAGAGAGAGAGTGAAAGAGAGAGAGAAAATCATCCTCTCCGGGGGGAGGTCATACCACAATCTCTTCTTGTTCATTCTCCTCTCAAGATTTTGGGTATGCATGCACATGTGCCCAGCATGGCCCCAGTGTGATTTTTTTAAGCTGCCCAGTATAGGACTCAAACCATACAACCAGCTATGTGGGATCAACTTCCTTAAACTCCATGCCATCTGCTGGTCCCAGTTCTCTTGAATTTTATCATTGAGTCTTCCTAGCATCTTTCTTCAGGTCTCCCCTTGTCACACTAACACTAGTTTCTGATGCGTACACTTCCTAGCACTAAACAGTGGTGAACAAGCTTGTTGACCATAACATTATTATAATTGCTCATTTTTATGACATTCAGTCTTGAGCGGTACAGATACTGAAAGAAAAAGTAAAATTGTAATGATGAATTGAAAATATTTAAGACTAAACTCAATTTCTCCCTTGTTCAGATATTTTGCTTAATTTTCAGAACAGATCCTCTATGTGTCTGTAATAAATGTCATTATAGTTTTATTTTTATTTTTTACTGTTCATTTTGTTGTTGTCATTTAATAGTGACTTAGGGATCAGCAGATGGCATAATGGTTACCTTACTGGATTCCTATATTGTCAACCGTGCTTCAAGGCCCAGATCTTGCAGCTTAAAACTCATGCTGGGCATGTGTGTATATGTGCCCAAAATCCAGAGAAGACGATGAAGGAAAAGCGTCTGTGACAAGGCCACAGTTTGGAGGGTGATTTCTTGTTTCCTGTCTCTCTGTCTTCCAGTGAGTGCACAGAAAGGTACATTTGCTTTTATAGGTCACAAGATATGGATGATTTAAGAATTCATGAGAAGTAATAGATCCATAAAACCGTATCTAATTTAAATGACATTTTTTTGTATATGACATATGGAAAGAATACTATGAAAGCATTACTGGTACATAGACAAAACTTTTATATTGGCATACTATTTGAATGTTTGAGAAAAATTAGAACAAAAAACAGGAGGGGAGAATATTAGAGAGTTGAAAAGAGGCAATTATTTCCCACATCCTTTAGGAACAACATAAACAACATAAGAAAAACAGATACTTTCTCTATAAGTAAAGTTAGATCATTACCAATTTGGCAGTGTTTTTTCCTTAGGTTTATAAAGAAGGAATAGTGAGACCAGCAGACAGCTTAATGGTTATATTGTTGAACTCCCACATGACTGACTGTGGTTCGAGTCCTGAACCCTGAGGCTTGAAACTCATACTGGGCATGTGTGCATGCATTCCCAAAATCCCTATAGGAGAATGTAGGAAACGGGAATATGGTGTGGCCATACCCGCTGGGGGAAGATTTCTCACTTTCTGTCTTACTGGTGAGAGCACATGCTCTATAGCAAAAATCTCCCTTTAAAAAAAAAAGAGGAATATTATAGGTATGAAGAAAGAATCAATATTGTAAATATAACAACCTACTTAGAATTTCATTCTCTACTGTTAGGCAAAATTTTCATTATTCAAAATAAATATGTTCATGGGAGAAATATCTTTATCTGTGATGTGAGACCTTTATCTGTGACTTACATTCAATTTGCTTAATTTTACCTGTTATATCAATGTAATAAATACATGAAATTCAGAAAAACTCCCTAACATTCTCCACTTTTGAGTTCAGATTTTGTTCTAAGACTATTTTACATGTTTTCTGACATGAAAATTACATTTTATTTTATTATTATTTTTAAAGAATTATTTTATTTAACTTTTTATTTATTTATTTAATTTGACTAGAGAGGAATAGGACAAGAGTGAGAGCAAGAGTGAGAATAAGAGAGAGAAAGAGAGTGAGAGAAAAAGTGAGAAAGTAGGCCACCAGGTCTGGGACTCAAACTGCAGCCCACCATGTGGTAATTCAGTGCTCTTAACCACCATGCCACCTCTTGGCTCTGAAAATTAAATTTTAAATCAGTTCTTTTTGACTAGATTCTTCTCTAAGACACTACCAATCATAAATATAAAAAAACACAGTTGCAGGGGCCAGGAGATGATACAGCAGTAATGCATCTGGATGCACATAAGAAAGGTCCCTGATTGAATCCCAAGTCTCCCTGAGCAGGCCGGGAGAGTATGTACATGCCCACAAGCCAGGCTGAAGGAGACTAGATTGCAGGGAGCAATCATCAAAGCAGAGCAGCCCATTACTCTATGCATCCAGAGTCTGCCCTAACACCATTTAGACCTTGGGAACTCTTTTATGTTTCTCTTGTCTCCTGTTCTGGAAGCAAAAGTCAACTCAGTGTTAGTGACATGAAAATTTTAGTTTGTGTGATGCCACAGTTGAAAACTTACAGTGGTTGAGTGTATCCAAAGAACATGAATGGATGTTGCTTAGACAAGAGAAAAGGCAAATAAACTATTGTATCGTATCCTTCCACTAAAATAACATGATAGAGATTTTTTCCTGATGTAGAACCCTTTCCCATTAGTAGTGCTAAGGTCCATTTTATTTTGCTTCTCTTTGTGCTCCAATTTGTGGTTTTGGAGATGCTAACAAATTAGCATGAGTTTTAAAAAGATTGCTCATGGCAGCAGAGGAACATTTTATCACACACACACACACACACACACACACACACTCACACACACAATTTTTAATAGGGTGTATGTGCTCAACAGAAAGAGAGAGAGAGTGAAAGAGAGAGAGAAAATCATCCTCTCCGGGGGGAGGTCATACCACAATCTCTTCTTGTTCATTCTCCTCTCAAGATTTTGGGTATGCATGCACATGTGCCCAGCATGGCCCCAGTGTGATTTTTTTAAGCTGCCCAGTATAGGACTCAAACCATACAACCAGCTATGTGGGATCAACTTCCTTAAACTCCATGCCATCTGCTGGTCCCAGTTCTCTTGAATTTTATCATTGAGTCTTCCTAGCATCTTTCTTCAGGTCTCCCCTTGTCACACTAACACTAGTTTCTGATGCGTACACTTCCTAGCACTAAACAGTGGTGAACAAGCTTGTTGACCATAACATTATTATAATTGCTCATTTTTATGACATTCAGTCTTGAGCGGTACAGATACTGAAAGAAAAAGTAAAATTGTAATGATGAATTGAAAATATTTAAGACTAAACTCAATTTCTCCCTTGTTCAGATATTTTGCTTAATTTTCAGAACAGATCCTCTATGTGTCTGTAATAAATGTCATTATAGTTTTATTTTTATTTTTTACTGTTCATTTTGTTGTTGTCATTTAATAGTGACTTAGGGATCAGCAGATGGCATAATGGTTACCTTACTGGATTCCTATATTGTCAACCGTGCTTCAAGGCCCAGATCTTGCAGCTTAAAACTCATGCTGGGCATGTGTGTATATGTGCCCAAAATCCAGAGAAGACGATGAAGGAAAAGCGTCTGTGACAAGGCCACAGTTTGGAGGGTGATTTCTTGTTTCCTGTCTCTCTGTCTTCCAGTGAGTGCACAGAAAGGTACATTTGCTTTTATAGGTCACAAGATATGGATGATTTAAGAATTCATGAGAAGTAATAGATCCATAAAACCGTATCTAATTTAAATGACATTTTTTTGTATATGACATATGGAAAGAATACTATGAAAGCATTACTGGTACATAGACAAAACTTTTATATTGGCATACTATTTGAATGTTTGAGAAAAATTAGAACAAAAAACAGGAGGGGAGAATATTAGAGAGTTGAAAAGAGGCAATTATTTCCCACATCCTTTAGGAACAACATAAACAACATAAGAAAAACAGATACTTTCTCTATAAGTAAAGTTAGATCATTACCAATTTGGCAGTGTTTTTTCCTTAGGTTTATAAAGAAGGAATAGTGAGACCAGCAGACAGCTTAATGGTTATATTGTTGAACTCCCACATGACTGACTGTGGTTCGAGTCCTGAACCCTGAGGCTTGAAACTCATACTGGGCATGTGTGCATGCATTCCCAAAATCCCTATAGGAGAATGTAGGAAACGGGAATATGGTGTGGCCATACCCGCTGGGGGAAGATTTCTCACTTTCTGTCTTACTGGTGAGAGCACATGCTCTATAGCAAAAATCTCCCTTTAAAAAAAAAAGAGGAATATTATAGGTATGAAGAAAGAATCAATATTGTAAATATAACAACCTACTTAGAATTTCATTCTCTACTGTTAGGCAAAATTTTCATTATTCAAAATAAATATGTTCATGGGAGAAATATCTTTATCTGTGATGTGAGACCTTTATCTGTGACTTACATTCAATTTGCTTAATTTTACCTGTTATATCAATGTAATAAATACATGAAATTCAGAAAAACTCCCTAACATTCTCCACTTTTGAGTTCAGATTTTGTTCTAAGACTATTTTACATGTTTTCTGACATGAAAATTACATTTTATTTTATTATTATTTTTAAAGAATTATTTTATTTAACTTTTTATTTATTTATTTAATTTGACTAGAGAGGAATAGGACAAGAGTGAGAGCAAGAGTGAGAATAAGAGAGAGAAAGAGCGTGAGAGAAAAAGAGAGAAAGTAGGCCACCAGGTCTGGGACTCAAACTGCAGCCCACCATGTGGTAATTCAGTGCTCTTAACCACCATGCCACCTCTTGGCTCTGAAAATTAAATTTTAAATCAGTTCTTTTTGACTAGATTCTTCTCTAAGACACTACCAATCATAAATATAAAAAAACACAGTTGCAGGGGCCAGGAGATGATACAGCAGTAATGCATCTGGATGCACATAAGAAAGGTCCCTGATTGAATCCCAAGTCTCCCTGAGCAGGCCGGGAGAGTATGTACATGCCCACAAGCCAGGCTGAAGGAGACTAGATTGCAGGGTAGAAACCCCATTGGGAGTCCTCTCCCTCTCACAGAGAAAATACATGAATAAACAAACAACAACAACAAAAACATGCTAGTCATTTATGTCTTCTTTGAGAAAAGCATATTCATTTATTTTGCCCACTATTTAATCAGGTTGTATTTTTGCTTTGAGCTTTTTTGAGTACAGAGTCTAATCTTGTTTATATTTCTATATAAATACCGTTTGTTATTAGATTTCCTTTTACAATGAGCATCATTTTACCAGACACCAGAATCCCCGGATTTAAGGGTTAGCTATTTTCTAGATGAGTGATGATAAATAAAGCACTTCACCTTCTGAACGCCTCATTTTCTCATCTTCAAAGAGGGCATAGAAATAAGTGTTTGCCTGCTGGGACCAGCAGTTAGTGTAATGGCTATGTTGCTGGACTCCCCGTAGTCGACCATGGTTTGCGTCCCAGATGCAGTGATTTAAACTCACGCCGGGTGCGTGTGTGTATGCATGCCCAAGATCCTGAGAGGAGAATGGAAGAGAAGGGATTGCAGCGTGACCATTCCCCCTGGGGGCTGATTTCTCGCTTTCTATTTCTCTGTCTCTCTCTGTCTGTCTGGTGAGCGCACAAATCTTATAGCAAAAATCCCTCAGGAAAAAAAAAAAAAAAAGAAGAAAAGAAAAAGTAATAAGTGTTTGCCTGCTTACATTTTAGTGATTTGTTGAACAGTGATATGTACAACAGTTTTAGAAAACATTAGGACCAGCAATGGCTTAATGTTTACATCACTGGACTCCTAGGTGGTCGACTGTGGTTCAAGTCCCAAACCCAGTGGCTTCAAATTCACACTGGGCACATGTGTGTGCATGAGCAAAATACCAAGAAGAGATTGGTGGAGAAGGGATTGTAGTGTGGCCATATGCTCCCAGGAGGTGATTTCTTACCTTCAGTCTCTCTGTCTCTGTCTCTGTCCTTCTGGGAAACACATAGACCCTATACCAAAAATCTCTCTAAAAATGAAAAGCAATAGGGAACCAGCAGTTAGCGTAATGGCTATGTCGCTGGACTCCCACGTAGTCGACTACGGTTCGTGTCCCGGACCCGGTGGCTTAAAACTCACACCGGGCGCATGTGCATGCATGCCCAAGATCCCGAGAGGAGAATGGAGGAGAAGGGATTGCAGCGTGACCATCCCCCCTGGGGCATGATTTCTTGCTTTCTGTCTCTATGTCTCTCTCTGTCTGTCAGGCGAGTGCACGTGCCCTATAGCGAAAAACCTCTCCCCCCCAAAAAAAAGAAAAAGAAAAAAAAAGAAAAAAAGAAAAAAAAATGAAAAGCAATAAATGAATGAATAAATAAATAATAAAACAGTATATCCAAATGTGCCTATCATGCTAAATTTTCTTTAAAATAAAAAGTGCATATACATTTAACTAAGTAAAATTTCCCTTCAATGTATAAAATATTTTAGTGTAAGATAGTTTTAAAGGTGATACATGTAAGTTTGGCAAGTTTCCTATAAATTAGTCATTATTAAAGACTCATTTACTTTACCAACACTATTGCTGAGCACATGCCATTTTGAAAATATGGAAATTTCATAACCTTTCTACAAGAATTTCAATGAATTTATGTGCCTGGACATATTCTTAGCAACTAGTTCATTTAAGAAAAATAGATTTTTTAATTATTTTCTTTCTCCAAAGAAATGACACACTGGTTATAATTAAAATATGGTCTTAAAAAAAGAAGCAGATGTTTTTAATTATTGGGAAAGTTCATGAAAATATATTAGTAACTGCATATTTCATATTGCAAATCACTTTTATATTTGGTTTCAGGAAAGTGTAAGAAATATCTCTTTGACAAGCAGTAATATGGCCTACCAAAGTTGTCCATATTCGAATTTCTGGAACCTGGAGTATGTTAGGTCCCATGGCATTAGGAATTAAGGTAGAAGATGGAATTAAGTTTGCTCATCAGCTGACTTTAAAATAGGGAGGTTATCCTGAATTATCTGAGTGGGTTCAAGGAAGTTATAAAAATCCTGCAATGTGGAAGGGAGAGGTAGGAGAATCCATGTCAGACTGATATGAGGTGAGAAAGATTTCACTGTCCATTGCTTGCTTTGATCACGGAGGGATGCCAGTTAAAATAGTGTGGGCAGCCTTTAGAAGTTGAAAAAGGAAATGACACAGATTCCTCTCTGGGTCTCCTGGAACAAATGTAGCTCTTCCAACATTTTGATTTTCACCTGCAAGATCCATTTTGGACTTCTGACTTCCAGAAATGTAAGACAGTAAATATGTTGTTTGTGGCCATTAAATTGGAGGTGAGTTGTTACAACAGCAATAGAAAACTAACACATCCTTTATATTTCAATTAATACAAAAGACTACACAGATGTTTAAAATGAATTTACAAGCCAGTGAAATTAACATCTGATTTTGATGTTATGTGAATGAATATATGGAAAGACAGTTTTCCTCAAATCATATAAAAAACTAAAAACTCTCATTGTCATTTCTGTGGAGATTAAACTAGTTCCTCAAATTAAAGTTTATGAACTAAGAAAAATAGAAGACAAAAATAACAAATAATCAACATTATTTCAAAAATCTTTTAATCTCCTAAACCATGAGGATATTTGTAGCTATTGTCCTCACGTAATAGTCTTGGTAGATTTTGACAACTGGTGCTCTAGTGAACATGAGAAGAAATCTTGGATATGAAAAAAAAGAAATCTTTCTTTCAGCTCCCAACTAGATAGGGATCTTCTCCTGTGGCAATTGAAATTTGTTTAAAACTTCTTAGATGCTTCTCTTTGCCATATATATTACTATTAGTCTATACTATTTTAATGTCACAATCACCTATAGGAAACCATAATTGTTTTCATTGAAGATTTTTTTATATATCAAAGGGTGACATTTGAATTTGTAAAATTCTCCAATTATTCTTGTTTCAAACTAGGTGGTTTATTTTGGAACTGTATATTTATTTTTGAAACATTGTAAAAAAATCAGCAAAAGAAAAACCCTCCCCACCCACTCGTCATCCACACCAAAGACTGAGTTTTTAACTGACACTTTAGATGGAATATATTAACTTCTCATTTTTTATCCAGACTTCATGGCTACTACTGCCAATGTGTAGTACGTGTTCTCCACCATACTCCTGACCTCATATGACACCTGTTCTCTAATGAAATGGAAGCATTTACACAAGAACTGGAAATGGGGTATGTCTTTAGGCTGTGACAAACAGTATTTTGGGAGAAAATACTGTTCATTAAAAAAAATGCCCTTTGCTATTGTAGAATTACCTCAAAAATTAAATGTAAAAGGTAGGACACATTTATATTCTATTTCATATTAGTTGGGTATTTCCTACTTATATATAGATCAGTTTATATCCGCATGGCCAAAAGCATGAATAATTCATCAGTTCTTCATGAGATTTAAGTCTCAAGCAATTACATTCCTAACGAAGTGCAGCTTAAAATTTTGGAATTTACTCTATGTGGAAGATTTTGGTGGGACTAGGTAAAGATATAGTAATTAATATTTATTATAATGTTTTTTCCTACAAAGAACAAGAATTTTTTTTCTGTTTTATTTTATAATATTTTTCTTACATTTAATTGTTGCACATCTTTATGGTGTACCATATGGTGTTTCAAAACATGCATACAGTGGGTGATAATCAAATCAAGACTATTACAATATACTCATTCTCAACAAAGAACTTTATATCTTTGTGTCTGTTAATGCTTTTTCCCTGGGTCGATTCAATAAGAACTTAGGAACATTCAAGTGCTGTCTCTTGATTTTGATACTTACATTCAGCATTTTACCCTCTGATTACCATGCCCATACCCTTTATTATCATGTTTATTGGTAGAAATGCCAATGCAATAAGATTTTTAAAAATCATTACATATAATTTATTTTTCAGCTAACTTGGGCATATTTATATACATCAAAGCCTTCAAGATATAGAACTAGAATATAAAGTGAATTTCCAGTACATTCATTTAACAAACATTTCTTTTATTCTTTTTCATTTTTAATTGTTTTCTATTAACTTACATTTGATCATGGTACATCTTTACAGTACACAACATGGTTTTTCCCAGCATGAATATAGTGCATATTAGTAAAGTCAAAGACATTACACATACATTATCATCAACAGATAAAATTTTCATGTTTTTTGAGAAAAAAAGTGTGTAGTATTTTTTCAGTATCATCTTGTCATTAAAGTACATATTGATCTACTATACAGTGTGTGCACTTGCTTGAGAGACAAAAAAAGACAGAGAGACAGAAAGCAAGATATCAATCTCTACTCCCACTGGGGAGATGGCATGCTGCAATTCCCTCTCCTCCACTCTTCCCTCAGGATTTTGAGCATGCATGCACAAGCAGTTGGCATGAGTTTCAAGCTGTTGAGTCTGGGATTTGAACCACAGTTGACAATGTGGGTTCCAGAGCCTTAACTACTACGCCACCTGCTGGCCCCCAAAATTTTCATTTACTGTAGTAAGATTTAAATAAGCTTGGTTAAATTTTTCTTATCCTCAGGAGCAGCCAAGAGGAGAATGGAGAAGAAGGGATTGTGGCATGATCATCCCCCGGGGGGTAATTTCTCACTTTCTGTCTCTCTGGCTTTCTCTGTTTTCCTGGCGAGTGCATGTACCTTATAGCAAAAACCTCCCCAATTTTCTTTTCTTATCCTATTAGTGCCTAACACAACCATATTGAATTATATATGAAGCCACATATGGTGTCTTGTACTCAAGAAAGATATGCTCTAGTGATAAATACAACATATGTATATGTATATATATGTATATAATATTTTTATATACTTTTATATACTATATATTTTATATACTTTTTATATACTATATATTGTATATATAGTATCTAGTGATAAATACAACATATGTATATGTATATATATGTATATAATATTTTTATATACTTTTATATACTATATATTTTATATACTTTTTATATACTATATATTGTATATATAGTATATTTTATATACTTTTTTATCATTGTAGAAAACCAGCCTCTATATGGCTATACTATGAATATGAAAATAAATGCAAATTTTCAAAATGTTGAAAAGTTATCATATTCATGGTAGAAGTCTATTGAAAAAAACAACATATAATATCAAAGATCAAGTACTTTCCCTTTACCAACCACTTCTTTCTTCTATGATGTAAAATGTAGACATTTTATTATTTTCTTTTTTTTCACTTTAGTGTTAGCTAGACTCACATCTTTAAGTTTGCATAAATAAGGAAAATATACAAAGAAAGAGTTAACTTTTCCTGGGAGACATTTCTGAATGATTTCCAACCAGCAAAAGATCAAAGATCAAGTACTTTCCCTTTACCAACCACTTCTTTCTTCTATGATGTAAAATGTAGACATTTTATTATTTTCTTTTTTTTCACTTTAGTGTTAGCTAGACTCACATCTTTAAGTTTGCATAAATAAGGAAAATATACAAAGAAAGAGTTAACTTTTCCTGGGAGACATTTCTGAATGATTTCCAACCAGCAAAAGATAGTTCAAGTTCAAAGTTAGAAAGAAAAATATAATAATCAAGTAACTGGCAGTAGTCCACAGGAAAAGATTGTTCATGAGCCGACAGGACTGGAACATTTAGAGGCGATGGACTCTGTGGGTGGAAACTCACTGTCTACATTAAATAAAGTGGGTTTTGGCTCTCCTTTAAACTCTGTCGAATTCTCTGTCTGTACACTTTTGTCTTCCCAGACAGTCAATTTCACTGAGGGCAGTGAAGTGGGGGTGGGCAGTAAGGAAGCCAACTGCAGCAATCCCCTTTCAATTTACCAGACTTGCCAGATCCCTGGAGGAGATTGTTAGCTACCCAGCTGAGTTTCATCACAGCCATGGAAAAAAGCGCTCAGTAAATGGCCGGATCTTGGGAACATATTCCTGAGAGTCAAATACCTTCTACAACAACAGATTTTATTTGTTGCGTATATTTTGTGTTGCTCCTTCATAGCTTTATAAATCCATGTTTTTAAAAGTATATTTTATTAAAATAAATTAAATGACAAAATGATACTGTACACAATTTGTATTTGTTGATTTCTTGTCACTGGAACTTAGTATATCTTTTTAATTTTTTTCTTTTTTGGAGAGGTTTTTGCTATAGGGTGTGTGTGCTTGCCAAAGAGACAGAGAGACAGAAAGCAATAAATCACCTCCTAGAGGGGATTGTCACGCCACAATTTCTTCTCCTCAATTCTCCTCTTGGGATCTTGGGCACACATGCACACACACCCAGCATGAGTTTAAGCCACTGGGTCCAGGACTCGAGCCACAGTCAACTATATGGAAGTCCAGCAACATAGCCATTATGCCAACTGCTGGTCCCAAACTTAGTGTAACTTATACATTGCATTTATTTTTTCTTTTCAATTTTTGCTTTAGTATGTGAACACTCACCAGAGAGAAACAGAGAGACAGAGATAGGGAATGTGAGATATGACAACCCAGGGAAGCTGTCTACACCATAATCCTTTCTCCATTTGAGATTTCGGGCACACATGCATTGTATTCAGCATGATTCTCAGGTATATTGCAAAGCTAGTCATGTAGATTCAGTGCCTTAACCTCCACACCACCTGCTGATCCTTCACTGTATTTCTTACAGCTAATAGAATATTGTAAACATCAGGCTATATCTAGGTCTTAGGAAAAAAAATATTCTTAGAGAGTTCTTTGCTATAAGGTGTGTGTACTCACTGGAGAAACAGAGAGATGGAGAGAGACAGAAAGCAAGAAATGATCTCACAAGGGAATGGCCACACTGCAATCCTTTCTCCTCTATTCTATTTTCAGGATCTTGGGCATGCATGCACACATGCCCTGCACGTTTCAAGTCACTGGGTCCAGGACTTGAACCACAGTTGACTACGTGGGAGTCCACGATCTAACCATTATACCATCTGCTGGTCTCAATATCTAGGAGTTAGAAATTTTTAAGAAAATGGTTTACTGAATAATATTTAATATCTTAGGGAATAGGAGAAATAGGTTGTATTTCTTTATTATACAACAAACATTTCTTTCAATATTTAATGAAAATTCAGAGTATAAAGAATAACACGCCTTGGGACCAGCAGTTAGCGTAATGGCTATGTCGCTGGATTCCCATGTAATTAACCACAGTTCGCACCCCGGACCCGGTGGCTTAAAACTCACGCTGGGTGCGTGTGTGTGCGTGCCCAAGATCCCAAGAGCAGAATGGAGGAGAAGGGATTGCAGCGTGGCCATCCCCCCTGGGGGATGATTTCTCGCTTTCTGTCTCTCTGTCTCTCTCTGTCTGTCTGGCGAGCGCACGTGCCCTATAGCAAAAACCTCTTTAAAAAAAAGAATAACACACCTCAAATTTATGAAATTTGAGATCTTATATTAATTACCATCTAGTCATAATTATTTACACCAGTTAGAACATCTAAATTTCCCTGTTATTATGAAAATGCATATAAATAAATTTCTCTGTGTTTGCTTTCAAATTCTAAAATTGAACTTATTTTATTTATAATACATAGATAAGACCAAATTTAAAACATGGATTTCTAGGAGAAAATATCTTAAATGTGCACACCATCATATATATTTTCCTTAGATCACACCAATTTTTTGCATTCTACTTTAAAACTAACTTTAGAAAACATAATATGAATTCAAAGTGAAGGAAAAAGAGAAAAGGAAAAAAGAAAGATAAGAGAAAGAAGAGGAGGGGAATTATGACTAAATACTGCTTCTAAAGTAAATGAGTACAAATCTCTTCATTATTTTTTACATCCTATATTATTTCCTACAAGATTTCTAAACCAAACAATGGAGATAAGTTTTACTAATTCCAAATGGTACCACTTTAAGATATTCTACAAAACTACCATATTCTAAGTTGTATAGAATTACATATTTATAGGTTGGAGTTGGCGGGTAGAGATGAGCATTCTCTGGAAACTGAATATCCATTTATTCAGAAAACAAATGTCGCAAGGTCACCTAGATACAGATCTGCATGTCTTATTCTTCTTGTGTAATTATTATTTTTTTAATAAAAATCATACATCCTTTTTATTGTTAAGTCATAAAGAAGAATCAAAATTAAAAGCAAAATTACAGGGTAAGACTTAACAAAACTACTAGGAGCATCATAAGAAGTGAAATGGGACCAGGTACAGGGCAGTATGAATTAATGAACATGGGAAGGACAAAGATGGGGAGAACAGTGAGCATGTGCTGAAGATACTAGGGAGAGGATCTGGTGAAAATTTTGATAGACAAGCGCCTAGGTAAAGAAATAATGGGTAAGATTTCTAAACCCCTCTATGTGCTTAAGAGTCATCCTCGCCATTGGC
>NW_006159700.1:3790788-3831643 GCF_000334495.1 Tupaia belangeri chinensis
CTATCGATTTCTGTATATTGATTTTATATCCTGCAACTTTACTGTAATCATGTATTACTTCCAGTAATTTTTCCATGGAGACCATTGGGTCTTCTATGTATACAATCATGTCATCTGAAAATAGAGAGAGTTTCACCTCTTCTTTTCCTATTCGAATGCCCTTTATTTTTTCCTCTTTTCTGATTGCGTTGGCAAGGACTTCCAGTACTATATTGAAAAGGAGAGGAGAAAGTGGGCATCCTTGTCTTGTTCCTGTGTTTAGTGGGAAAGTTTTCAGCTTTTCTCCATTCAGGATGATGTTTTCTATGGGTTTTTCATAGATGGCTTTTATTGTATTGAGAAATGGCCCTTCTATGCCGATTTTGCTAAGAGTCTTGATCAAGAAGGGATGTTGTATCTTATCAAATGCTTTTTCTGCATCAATTGATATGACCATAGGGTTTTTATCTTTATTTCTGTTGATATGATGTATTACATTTATGGTTTTGCGTATGTTGAACCAACCTTGCATTCCTGGAATAAAGCCTACCTGATCATGGTGTGTGATCTTTTTTATAAGTTGTTGAATGCGATTTGCTAGTATCTTGTTGAGAATCTTTGTGTCTATGTTCATCAGAGATATTGGTCTATAGTTTTCCTTCCTTGTCCTGTCCTTATCTGTTTTAAAGATAAGAGTGATAGAGGCTTCATAGAATGAATTCGGGAGAGATTCGCCCTTCTGGATCTTTAGAAATAACTTGAGCAGAATGGGAGTGAAAGTTTTGTAGAATTCAGAGGTGAATCCATCAGGGCCAGGGCTTTTCTTTGTTGGGAGGTTATTTATTACTGATTCAATCTCCTGGCTCCAACTAGAAGTCTCTGGCGAAATCGCGTGCTGCGCTAATGCACGGCATGTGACTTTTTCTTTATCTCTCTCTGTTGTCTTTCATTTCATCTTATCCTCTCCCCTGCACTTCTTACCCTGACAGAGGGACTAGACAGGTCTAGAATCACACATCTGAAATTCCCTGGTAACGCAAGTGTCTCTGGGATCCTCCTTTGTACTGATCAACCTGTGAGAACGGAGTTGCTGCTTTTTAGACTCTTCTTATGTAATTATTATGACTACTGCTTTGTAGAAGGATAAAGAAACTTGACTTTTTTCCCCCAGTGAATTCATAAACAATCTGTATTTTTTATTTAACTACAAAATTATTAAGTTTTAATCTTTCAAAGTAGCAAATGTTAAGCCATTTATTTGCAAGTCAGATAGATTACCTTAGGCTGTAAAACAAAAACTGCATATTTCAGTGGTTTAAGATAACAAACATTTCTTTCTCATGGGAATGAAGAAGGAGTAGATTGGAGTAGATTCAGAGGCTTGATTGAGGATCTGTTGCCATCTAACATGAGGCTTCAGGCTTAGCCATGGTAGGACAAACTAATTTGAAGAACTGAATTTCTTGAATGTTTCTGTTCCCAGTGACACATCACTTTTGTTCACATTTCATTGGCCAGAGGATCTTAGGACCATGCTTAAACATAAAGAATAAATGTTTAAGAAAAGAGGTGGTCTAGAAAATCTCAGGCAATAATAGTTACATATATCATTCTTCATCGCCAGGTATTCTGATCAGTTTTCCTGCCACAGGCAGAGCGTACTCAAGACCATGTAAACAGAGGCAACACAACAGTCATTCCAGTCTTGGTATGGATCTTAAAATTTCATTTTTTTAGGGGAGAAAGTGGCGCAGTAGTTAAAGGACTATACTTTCACATGGCCAACCATAGTTGGAGTCCCAGAGCGGCAGCTTGAAAATCACACTGGGTGCATGTGCACGTGAGACCAAAATCTTAAAAGAAGAAAGGATTGTGGTGTGGCCATCCCACTTCATGGGTGATTTCTGTTTCCCTCTATATGTCTTTCTTGGTCTCTGATGAGTATACATGCCTTTTGGCAAAAACAACAAAGACAAAACAAACTCAGATCCCTGGATGATGTGCACTAGTCTCTAAGTTGGCTTCCTTTGGGCTTCTCTGATCTGGAGAAAAGTCAGCTGAAAAGAGCTAAAAGAAACACCTCCCAAATCAGGTTCATATACAATGTGTAATGACAGGAAAAGAACACCATAAACATTCTTGTTCAAAAAGGCGAAGAATAGAAAACTTTCTATTGATTTCCAGCAGTTCTAAAATTACACTGGGAAGATATCTTGAGATTCTCTACCC
Organism: Tupaia belangeri chinensis; assembly: GCF_000334495.1. Lineage (NCBI taxonomy): Eukaryota > Metazoa > Chordata > Mammalia > Scandentia > Tupaiidae > Tupaia > Tupaia belangeri. The sequence continues at coordinate 3,792,997 of NW_006159700.1, forward strand.
TGGAGGTTTGGAGTGTTCCTTGGTTATATCCTGATTCTATACCTTGATAAGAACTTCTTTGTTCATTGTTTTAAAAGTCACTAGCTGTACCCTCTGGGAGTATTCTTTTCCAGTACATTTCTTGGCTACCTCTTCAGTGGGCACTAGGGAATATCCAGTACTACTTTGTTAACTCATTTTCTGCCTGGGTGCCCAAGGATCATTTAGAGTCTGGAAGAACTGATTCCTAGTTCTTTTGGAAGTATTGCTTTCTTAGAAACTCAGTAAGATTATATCTGTCTGATTTTCATCATCTCCTTAGGCTTGTAACTGTACTGATATTTTTTTTTTGAGATATAATTCCCGGAACTGCTACATTTCTTTTTCTTATTCTTCCTTTTATTTGTCTTCCTCTCTCTCTCTCCTTCATGTTAGTACTTTGAAGCATTAGGATCTAATAATGAATCTGATACTTCTAAATTGCTCCATGTTCACAAGTTACTAAATCAGTTTAAAGATTTTAGTAGATTGTGGTCTGACAAAATACTTCTCTATCATATCTTTTTTTGGGGTATGAAAAAGTAGTTCTGGGTCCTTTCTATTTTCTTTCTCCTCTGCTTTGGAAACTGGCTAATTCTTTCATGAAATCATCTGTTTCTTCCAAATCTATTGGAAAACTATCCAGTGGCAACCAGTATACACAACCAAAATTTGCTTTCCAACATATCCCCTTGAGCAACAAGTGCATTGGGAATATGTTCCATGTTATTGTAGGCATTAGCAAATATTTCATCTCATGTTGTAGAGCCTGAATCTCTATATTTTTCATCTCTTCTATGTCAATATCTGTTTCCCCATAACTAGCTACTGTATCTCTTAGCTATGGAATGTATTTTAGTGACTTTTTTTTAGAAAAATAGTACATTTTATGTCTAATTTTCATTATGATTAACAGAGTTAATCATTAACAACACTCAAATTTCAAAGATTTAAAGTAACATGTGTATGCCAGCAGTGGGCAATTTGAAGTAAAAAAAAATCATTTAAAATAGATCCAAAAATAAAAATTAAATAATTAGTTATAACAAGTTATAAATCTAACAAATGGTGCATAGGATCTGTATATGGAATGGTACAAACTACTAATAAAAGAAATAAAATTAAATTAAAAAAATGGAAAGAAAAGATTTTCCCATGTCTATGAATTAGAAGTATTAAGTAGTCGTATCTCAATAGTACTAAGATGTCAATTCTTTCCAGTTTGATCCACAGAATAAATATAATCCTAATCAAAATCACAGAAAAATTTTTGAAAGATATTTTTACAATGATATATAAGTTAATGGCAGGAATACAGTCTGGGAAATGCACTGTTAGATTTCATTATTGTACAAACACTGTAGACTACATTTTCACAAATCTAGATAATAGAACTTCTACTCATCTAGACTATAGAGTACAACCCATTGCTCCTAGGCTATAAGTCTGTACAACATGCTACTGTATTAAATATTGTCAGTAATTATAATACAACGAGAAGTATTTGTGTATCTAAACATATTTAAACATAGAAAAGATACCATAAAATTATGGTATTGAGGATTGAAAAAAACCATATCTGCTTAGGGTAGTTTCCATAAATGTAGCTTGCAGGACTGGAAGTTGCTCTGTGTGAGTCAGTGAGTAGCGAATGAATGTGAAGGCCTAAGACATTACACTACTGTAGGCTTTATACATACTGAACACTCAGGTCACATTAATTTATAACAATATATTTTGTTCAATAATAAATTAACCTTAGTCTACTGTAAATTTTTGCTTAAAAATTTTTACATTTTTTTAAACTTTTTGACTCTTTTGTAATGACACCTAGCTTAAAACACAAGCACTTTGTACAGTTGTACAAAAGCATTTTCTTCCTTTATGTCCTTATTCTATTAGCTTTTTTAAACTTTTTCTTTTTGAGAGGTTTTTGCTATAGGCCACGTGCACTCACCAGAAAGACAGAGAGAGAAGAGACAGAAAGCGAGAAATCACTTGCCAGGGGGAATGGCTGTGCCACAATCCCTTTTCCTCCATGCTCCTCTCAGGATCTTGGGTACTCAAGCACACATGCCCAGCATGAGTTTAAACCACCAGGTTTGGGACTCAATCCACGGTTGACTACACAGAAGTCCAGCAATGTAGCCATTACACCAAGTGTGGTCCCATTGCTTTTTCTTTTTTTGAAAAAAATATTTGTTTATTGCATGAGAGGGAGAGAGATACCCTTAACTGGGTCTCATCGTGCTGCTATCTCCCACTCCGTCCAATTTTTCGGACAGCCAGGATCATAGTACTCCAGAGCGTACACTTGGCATGTTCAGGTCAACTCAGGATCTGAACCCAGGACCTGTCATTTGACTCCAATATCATAAAGTAGCACCCTAATGCCTGTGCCACTGCAGGTAGACCAAGATTTTCTCTACTTTTGAATTTTATTTTTCTTATTTATACTTTTTGGTTATAAACAAATGCACAAACACCCATATTTGCCTAAGTGTACACTAAGTCAGAATCATCAATATCTTTGCCCTCCACCTTCACCTCTTTTCTCACTAGTAAGTGTTCAAGGAAATAACATGTATGTAGCTGGCATCTCTCTTGATAACAATGCCTTCTTCTGGAATACCTCTTGAAGATCTTACCTGAGGACTTGCTGCTCTGCAAAAATTGTCCAAGGTGATTTGCTTGTCTTCTTTCTTTCATCATAGTTTTTCTTGTAAGAAGATAATATGCCATGAACACACCTCTTTATTAATAAAAACTTTTTTGTATTTGGGTCTATATTTTCAAACTTTTAAAGGAGATTGCTGAGTTCTGCACAAACTTCTGCAAAAACTTCGCTATGCATTTTCTTGGGAGTTCTCATTTTTTTTCCTTTTCTTTTTTTCTTCTGTAGTTTCCTTTACTCTTGTCTCTTCTCTAGCTATGTATTCCTTCTCCAACAACTCATTGGTCAATTCTTCAGGAACCACCTCAAGGTAGTAGAGTTTATAAATACTAAACACTCATCTACACCCACCTGAAAGTTCTTTTCTATCTCAACAAGAGTCTTACTGGTTTTTGAAACTTCCACATACTTGGAAAATCTTTTAAAATCATGAATTAATCTCGAGTGTCTTTTTCTAGATCTAATTTATATACTTCTTAGTTACATCATTTGAATTTAAGTAAAGTTTTCTTAAATTTAATATTTTTCTTTATTCATAGTAGAGCATGCCTATGTGTATGAAAGTGAGAAGAGAGAGAGAAGATCCATCTGGAGGAGTCTGACCCAGTGGGCTCCAGGATCTGTTTTGAGCCTTTGACCTTTGAGCACAGCTTTGGTCGGTTCAGGCTGTTGTTGTATGCCCCCAACCTATGAGCAAAGCTTGAGTTGACTCAGCATGTTGGCAAGACCACTTGCTGTATGCTCCAGAGACTGCAGTTGCCTTGCTGGGAAGCGACCCCCCTCTGACTCCCTAATATATTACTATAAAAGAATTACATATCTCTCATACATCTTGAGTATGTGATAAGATTTCCCAAAAGTCCCCCGACCACTCCCCTTTGCCCTAATCACCTACTGTTAATTACAATGCTTCATCCCTGTGGTCACAATAGAGGGTGTGCTGAAGTTCTATCTAGGCAGAAATAATCTTCTTGACCTTTGGAAGGCACTTCAAGATACATTTAACATAAGCTTAAAAATAATCTTTTCTTTACATAAAATAGGATTAAGCCAAAACTGGTCCAGGACATCCCCGCCCTCACCAAGTGAAATAGATAAATATATTAGTATTCCTTAAATTAAGTTTTAGGTCCCTATAAAATTATATAAGTATCATTCTTTATTGAGATCCATAAAAACTAATACCTATGCTTGAGATTTTCTCTTCTTAGCAATGTATTCAGTAACCACAAGATGGCTGCTGCCGAGCATCAGCTGATAATTAACTCTGCTTGCTGGAGGCTATTTCCCAAAACGGCATTCCATGAAGTTCCCAAAGACCTGCCTACATCAAACAAACAATTGCTGAATTGTAATAGACCCCCCTTAATCCAACCCTAAATAGAATCTATGTTCCCTATTGTTAAAACTTTATGAACTGATAATTAAAACACATAGCCCCTCACCAGTTTATTTGCAGTTATCACATTTTCAATAAAAAGGCACAATAATTCCTAGCAGTTGTCACTCTTCAGAGAGCAATCTCTGGGAGTGTCCAACTGAGGACGTGCATGAAAAATGGCACCGAGGCCTCAGTCTTTCCTTCTTGTGCCGCCTCCAACAAGATAACCCACCCCTGCTGAGACTGGATCCCGGCACCCATCCATATGGGTCATGCCATTATCCTCTTCCTCCAGTTCTACAGTTCATCTAACTCTGAGTATTGTGCATGTGCACAGTATTTCAGGTTGAACAGGCCAGGGATTCAAATCACAGCTACCATGAGGGATTTGTCTTCTGCTGAGCACTGCTGTGTCATGAAGCCAGGCCCTTAAGCAATATTCTTGATGGAGTCATAGATGTTGAAATTCTGGAATTGCATCAGTGTCTTCTAAATGTGTTCCTCAGTTGAAGCAACAAATTGGTTTTCCTCAGGTGGTAGGACTTAAAGCTGCTAGAATTTATTGACCTATTGATTGGATTTAAAAGATCATATTTAGTGACCAACAGTTAGTGTAATGGCTGTGTCACTGGACTCCAATGTAGTCGACCACGGTTCAAGTCCCGGACCCGGTGGCTTGAACTCATGCCAGGCACATGTGCGTGCATGCATGCCCAAGATCCTGAGAGGAGAATAGAGGAAAAGGGATCACGCTGTGGCCAGCCCCCCCGGGGGGTGATTTCTTGTTTTTTATCTCTCTGTCTCTCTCTGTCTTTCTGGTGAGTGCATGAGCCCTCTAGCAAAAACCTCTCAAAAAAAAAAAAAAAGATTATATTGAGAGGGTGAACCACTACTTTGATATTTGGATTCTCTAATAAAAGCAGTGTATGTGAGGGTATTATCAACAATAAGCAAAGTCTTGAAAGGTTCAATTATTCTCCAAACATTAAGTCCCTTTTAATTGCCATAACAATTCAGGAGAGCATCTTAGAAGAAGAGCTGGATCATCCATGCCTTCTTATTGCCTCTGAGTCACTGACCATTTGTGATTATTGACATGCTTGAAGACCTGGAATTCTCACTCTGCCAGATCACAAAGAGTTTCAATTTATAACCTGAAACATTGCTCACAAGTAAGACATTTATCCTGTTCTTAAAAGTCTTGAAATGGGGAACCAGCAGTTAGCGTAATGGCTATATCGCTGGACTCCCACCTAGTCAACAGCGGGTCGTGTTCCGGACCCGGTGGCTTAAAACTCACGCTGGGCGCGTGTGTGTGCATGCCCAAGATCCCGAGAGGAGAATGGAGGAGAAGGGATTGCGGCGTGACCATCCCCCCTGGGGGGTGATTTCTCGCTTTCTGTCTCTATGTCTCTCTCTGTCTGTCTGGCGAGCGCACGTGCCCTACAGTGAAAATCTCTCCAAAAAAAAAAAAAAGTCTTGAAATGTAGCTGCATTGACTTGGTCTCCGTAAGGATTAAAGTCCATTCAGGCATCTGTTTCCAGAATAAGAAGGTTGAATCCATATTAAATATTCGCACTAGCAAGTAATTTTACTGCACAATCAGCTTATCCAGAGTTCCTCAAAACTCTTCAACTGCCTTCCCTTTAGCATTTGCAGACTCATACTTGCTTTAACACTACTACTTAAAATACTCAAACTGCTCAAACCTAGCAGTAAATTCAGCAGTATATTCAGATCTAGTCTTTTCTTTCAACATCAAAAACTTTTTGCTATGGTCATGATCATTATGGTACTTAGAGGGATTTAATTCTGTGTCTGATTTCCAATCCAGCCACTAGAAGTTTATCAATAGCTGATATAGCTCCTTCTCAAATTTTTGTTAGTCTCCACCTTCAATAAAGTATATCTTCTTTTTTCCTTAAACAAATTATTTATTTATTTATATTTACTGTTTTTTTTTTTAAATTGCTTTAGGACATGTGCACTGACCAGAGAAAGAAAGAGGGAAAATGAGAAACAAGCTGCAGGCGTGTGGGAGTCCAGAACCTTAATCACCATGTCACTTGCTGGTCCTAAAATGTATCTTTTTTTTGGAGAAGTTTTTGCTGTAGGGCACGTGCGCTCACCAGAAAGAGAGAGAGAGACAGTGAGAGAGATAGAAAGTGATAAATCACCCGCCCCCCCAGGAGGGATGGCCACGCCGCAATCCCTTTTCTTCCATTCTCCTTTCAGGATCTTGGGCACACAAGAACATGCACCCGGCGCGTTTAAGCCACCAGGTCCGGGGCTCGAATCATGGTCAGCTACATGGGGGTTCAGTGACATAGCCATTATGCTAACTGCTGGTCCCCCAAAACATATCTTTTAACAGTTTCCATAATTTTGTTGTTTTCAACATCATGGCTGTGGTGGAATGGGGCATACCTGATTGGCAACTAACTGCCACTGACCTTCCACCTTTGTAGTCCGTAATCATTTTTCATTTTGTTGCCATGGCAATCACTCAATGTGGCCTCTTACCCACAACATTAGCAATGGATTTTGTGCATTTGGGGACCATGATGAAGAAAAATCATGTAAGATTACCTCAGATCTAAGAGGAAATGAGACAATCAAGAAATGCAATAAGCATGGAATATATGAACTACTGCTGACATAACATGATATACTGTTGTACAGTACCTTTTTTATGTAAGTAGAAGAAATACACTCTACATTCGTTAGAGATAACGAATACAACATAATAAATACATAAACTGGTATCAAATGGTTTGGAAGTAATTGGATATCCTTATACCAAAATTCACAACTTACACAAAATCAAGTCAAAATGGATTAGTGACATAAAAGGAAAATGCAAAGTTGTAAGAGTTCTGTAAGAAATATAGGAAGGGACCAGCAGTTAGCATAATGACTATGTTGCTGGACTCCATGTAGTCGACCACGGTTCAAGTCCTGGACCCAGCACTGGACTCCTACGTAGTCGACTGAGGTTCAAGTCCCAGACCCGGTGGCTTAAACTCATGCCAGGCGTATGTACGTGCATGTCCAAGATCTTAAGAGGAGAATGGAGGAGAAGGGGCTGCGGCATGGCCATTCCCCCCGTGGGGGTGATTTCTTGCTTTCTATCTCTCTGTATCTGTCTTTCTGGCGAGGGCACGTGCCCTGTAGTAAAAATAAAAGGAAAGAAAAGAAAAGAAATATAGGAGAAAACTCACGTTACCTTGTTCTATGGTTTGGGTATGGTTTGTGCTCCAAAAGTTCACGTGTGAGAAGCTTGGTCTCCTACATAATGATTTTAAGAAGTAGTAGAACCTTCAGCAGATGAGGCTTGGTGGGCAGCATATCATGGGTGCACCACCTTTATGACTAGATTAATACCCTCTTGTGGAAGAGAGTGAGTTCCTCTGAAAGTTGGTCTTCATAAAGCAAGTCCAACTGCATATGCACTTCTCTCTTTGCACATGCTTGCTTACTCTTCTGCTCTATGTTGTATTGTGATATTAACACCAGAAGTTGGCCAGATGCCAGCACCATGCTCTGAGACTTCATGGCCACTAGAATCATAAGCCAAATAAACCCATTTTTTTTATAAATCATGCAGTCTTAGGTATATTATTATAGCTTTGTAGTTTTTATTTATTTATTTTCACTTTATTTACTTACATGTTTACTTATTTAGTTGGTTTGCTATAGGGTATGTGGGCTCACTGGACAGAGAGAGAGAGAGTGAGAGAGAGAGAAGGTTAAGAACTCACCCTCCAGGGCAGATGTTAGAGTCTTTGAGAAAAGAAGGGAGACTCTTGAGATTTTGGACATGCACACATGCCAGGAGGTTTTCAAGCTGCTGAGTCTAGTACTCAAACTGCACATGCAGCCACATTGGGATCCAAACACCTAACCACCTGTTATACTAGCTAATTGGGAAGATGGGGCATGAGGATCATGATCCAGTAAGATTCTATCGAGCATACCTATCACTGTTTCTCTTCCTTTCTTTCTTTCTCGCTCATTAAAGAAAAAGAAAGAAAGAAAGAAAGAAAGAAAGAAAGAAAGAAAGAAAGAAAGAAAGAAAGAAAGAAAGAAAGAAAGAAAAAAACTGGCTACAGACTGGGAGAAAATTTTTACAAATCATATACATGACAAATACTGTATCCAGAATATATTAAGAACCCTTAAAATAACAGATTTATTTTATGTTTTTGTTACATGTCACTGCAGGTCAGTAGGGGCTCTGCCAATGTGGTTACCGAAGAAATCAGATTTATAGAGGCTCTGCTGTCAAATTAACATGAGGCTTGGGGCCAAGTGGTGGTGCAGTGGGCCCACATGGGCTAAGTCCTGGCTTCACATCCTGCCCTGAGCACACCAAATCTGATGTAGACATGTGCCTACCCATGATTCTGGAAGGCAGAGACTGAGATTGGGGCACAGAAAACATACTGGGCATACTTGTCTTTCTGTCTCTCACTCTGTTTCTCTCTCTGATAGAAAATGAAAAAGTAAATAAATTTTCAAACAAACAAACACAATATGAGACTGGATTTCTCAGTGTTAGGTAAAGAGAATATTGAGAATTGGATATATTCCAGCATAAAACTGGAAATTTGTGGGCCAGCAGGTGGTGTGGTGGTTGAGGCACTGGACTCCCACATGGTCAACCGTGGTTCGAATCTTGCACCTAGTGGTTTAAAAATCACACCTGTGCATGCATGCCCAAAATCCCAGGAGGAAAATGGAGAAGAGATTGTGTTATGGCCATTCCCACTGAGGTGTGATTTTTCACTTTTCCTCTCATTGTCTCTCTTTCTGACTCTTTCTGGTGAGTGTACATGCCCTATGGCAAAAACATAAAAAGCAAACCTCCCACCTCTGCCCTCCCCCCAAAAAAACCTGGAAATTTTTACTGAGCACTAATAAATGTTCCATATAAAATTACCTATGCAATGTTAATCAAGAGGCCATTAGAATATGTTTATCAAACACACACACACACACACACACACACATATATATATATATACACATGTGTGTATATATATATATATATATATATATATAACAAATTATGTAGTTATATATCATTTCCAACTCTAATCCAGTACTACAGAGTTCATTCTAGTTTTCTCCTTTCCATATTGTCTCTCTGTCTTTCTGGTGAGCACATGCACCCTATAGCAAAAAGCTCTCAAAAAAAAAAAATATTTCGTGGTAGAAAGTAACTACTTTGTAGGAGATTAAAAACCTTAAAGATCAATTTTCATCTTTTTAAACCTTTCTAAATAATTTTCTGTAATACCAGATGGCTTGTGGGTGCAGCAGAGAAAGAGAGAGTGCAAAAGAGAGAGCGAAAGCACTCCTTAGCGAGGCCAGTTCTCAATCTCTCCCCCTTTTTTTTTCTTTTTTTTTTTTCCTGTTAGGATTCTGAGCATGTGTTCACATGGTCCTTTTTTCACACCTCTGGGACTAAAACTGAACAACCATCAGTCATGTGGGACCTGACTCTCACTTCAGGGTTTAACCACTATGCTATGGGGCTAGCCCATCAACTTTTCTTATAAATGTTAGATAATAATTCAATCATTAGGTAGCCACTTTAGAGTATCATTGAGAACTTTGTCTAGACACAGAAAGATAAATATCTTTTTGAAAGTAATGTATAGGGAACCAGCAGTTAGCGTAATGGCTATGTCGCTGGATTCCCACGTAGTCGACCACGGTTCGCGTCCCGGACCCGGTGGCTTAAAACTCACGCTGGGGATGTGTGTGTGCGTGCCCAAGATCCTGAGATGAGAATGGAGGAGAAGGGATTGAGGCGTGACCATCCCCCTGGGGGGTGATTTCTCGCTTTCTGTCTCTCTGTCTCTCTCTGTCTGTCTGGCAAGCGCACGCGTCCTATAGCGAAAGTCTCTCAAAAAAAAAAAAAAAAAGAAAGAAAGAAAGAAAGTAATGTATATAGCTAAAATTATTTAAAATGAAGGGACTTTTGTGAAATGGTTAATTTAATTATACAAACCTCAATGTTTTTTTTCCAAAGTTGCTGAATGTTGGTTCAATTAGACCTCCAAAGTGAACTTAGAGACAATGAAAACACAGGAAGACCACAGGAGGGTTTTTCCTGAGTCAAAGGAAAATCATTACATTTCACTAAATTATAGATGTTTTTATGCTCAAAGAACTTTCATTTGAGGAATGAAAATCAATTACTCAAATTCTACACAGTTACATAGTTTTTTTTGTTTTGTTTTATTTTGTTTTTTTTTTAAATAAAAGTTAATTTACTCCTGGGGGAGAGTGAGATGAAGGGAATCAAGGAGAAAAAAATAAAGCAAAACATTAAGGGGACACAAAAATGGAAAAGTATCTGTTGATGATAACATCTATAATAATACCTTTAAGTAGACTAATATACAGTGTACTTATTTAATATGCTGTAATGATATATGGTGATTGAATGTATAAAATACATTTTTAAAAAGTTAATTTGCTATTACAAATAACTACTATTTAAATAGACCAGTGTCATTACATTTTAATAGAAGTTTATAATGTTTTTACTTTTGGGGGGATCTTGATTCCTTTAGTCTTCACCTAAATTCAGTACGTAAATAGTTGATTAGTGAAAACTTTTTGAACCCAAAGTGCAAGCTTATAGTTGAAATAAAATCCATCAACAATAAAGTCTAGTGTATGATGAGAAAGTGGACAGAAAGTACACTTCTCTAGTTCTGTGAACTTAACTAATGAAAGAGGACAATTTCAATAAATATTACTTATTAAGTGCAAATTTAGAGAAAACGTTTACTAATTGTTAATCAATTTGATGTTTTCTCTTACCTGTCAGTTTGCTGAAGTATCATCGGCAATCACTACGTAAAATGCTAGCTTTTCTTTTTCTTTTTTTAACGATGATCAGCTTTTTATTTTTGTTTTTCTGGTTAGTACTATTATAAATGATTGCCTTTAGTAAAACAAACTGACAAGAAGCTTTTATAGATTTCAACTTTTAAAAATAAATTAAAGAACATACAGCTAAATATTCACTTGTGGTTTTTCAAGTAATCAAAACCAACATTCTTCTGTGTTGGAAGATATTTTCTGGTGAATTCAGGGACATCAGTTAATAATATTATCACAGTTCAGTTCTGATTACCTAATGATTTCAAAACTAACTTTGGCTTAATTTTCTTTTACATTGGCATCTGTAAGTGTATAAACTATAATAACATTCAAGAAGAGTCTTTTTGAGTAAAATATTCTATGGGAAGACCAATTAAATTGTTATTTCTCAATTTCAGAGATTTCTCTTTTGTACCTGTGTCTCTCACTTATTAGAAAAGTATGTGTTTCTTCTTATCTCGGTAGAAGGCGATAAGGCAAATTTTAGCTTACAAGTCTGAGGGAGGGAGAAAATGATTATAAAGTCTTATGGGAACTAATGATTACTGGGTAAAGTCGAGACCTGCTCTGTGTGTGTGTGTGTATATATATATATATTTATAGGGGGGGTAGGTGTGTATATTTAAGGCTTTTGTTATAGTGTGCTTGCTAGAAAGAGAGAGAGTGTGAGACCATTAGAGGGAATGAGAAATCATCCCCTGGAGGATGGCAAAATTACAATCCCTTCTCCTCCTTTTTCTTTTCTTTCTGGAATATTGGTCATGCACTAACATGCCCAGCATTATTTTCAAGTCATTAGGTCCAGGACCCGAACCACGATCAGCCATGTTGGAGTCCTGCACCTTAATCATTATGCCACCTACTGGCCCAAGATTGCTATCTTTCTTGTCTGTATAAGCAGCCACTTAGACAAATTGAAGCGAGTGCATGCACTTGACATAAAGAAAAGGAGAGAGAGAGAGAGAGCAAGTACCCCCAGTGGGATGTCATCATACTTAAATCCTTTTTACTCCGTTTCTCAACCCATAAGAATATTGAGCACATATGTTCACATGTCTGGTATTCATTTCAAACCTCTCAAACAGGATTCGAAAGATAGTCAGTCATGTGGGAATCAACTTCCAATGCACAGTATAACCACTGCCTTATGGGGCTGGCCCACAGATACATTTTATGACTTATGAATCCCCCATCTTGTGCTATAAAGATACAGTGGCATCCAACCTGGCTCTGGCTTTACACTGGACTGGTGGGATCAGATGTGGTAATCCGATCAGGTTTTCTCTCTTACAACTATGAATCAAAAGGTTGGGAATGATTTGCCAATTAAAAAAAGGCATAACTTGAAAAATTGCTATATGTGTAAGTTGATTTACAGTGAGATGAAACTAAAATTATGTGAAGCCAGAGGAAACTGGTTGTTAGTAGTGCGAGAAGAGAAAAATCCTGCAGCTCATGAAAGATAAACAAGATATTCACATAGATTCCCAGGGCCCTTTCCACTATTCTGTCTCCCACTGCAATGTTCTCCTCCTCCATCTCTAAGTTTTAAGGCATTTACATGTGTACTTTTATTCTTACAAAAGCATGCATACATTTTTATATAAAGAATAATATGCCTAAGTGGGGACAATGGGTAAAATGCATGACCTACATTATTTGAACCTACCCAGAAGAAATAAGAGTTAAGAACAAACTCTTTTTGAATTTTTAGAAAATTTTTTTTTAGAATTTTTTTGCCATAGGGCATGTGTGCTTGCCAGACAGAGAGAGACAGAGAGACAGAAAGCAAGAAATCACCCCCCAGGGGGGATGGTCACGCCGCAATCCCTTCTCCTCCATTCTCCTCTCGGGATCTTGGGCACGCACACACACATGCCCAGCGTGAATTTTAAGCCACCGGGTCTGGGACTCAAACCACGGTTGACTACATGGTAGTCCAGTGATATAGCCATTACGCTAACTGCTAGTCCCGAATTTTTTAGAAATATTTACATTAAATATTTACAGCTTGCAACATGGTTTTTCTCAGCATGTATTTACTGCATGCTGATTAAGTCAAAGATATTACCATATACATTAACAGATAACTTTGTCTGTTAGTGCATTTTTTCCCCTGAGCCCTTTCCCACAATGATCTACTCCTTTCCGTACAGTCTCTGTTATCTACACTTGCCCTCTCTGCTATTCTAACTTCCACTCTTTCAACTTTTGCTCTACAGTGCAGACATTCAGCATATATTGAGAGGAATGTATACAATGTCTTTCATGGTCTGGCTTGTGTCATTTAGCCTTAAATCTTCTACATTCATTCACTTTGCATCAAATGAGAAGGTGTCCTTGTTTTTTATGGATGAGTAGTATTTCACAGTATATGCATGGCATGTTTTTTTCAGCCCAGTCATCTGTTCTTGGGCATTTGGGTTGATTTCATGTCTTAGTTAATGTGAATAATGTTGCAGTAAACATGGATGTGAAAGTTTTTTTAAGTGCTTTCCTATCTGTTGGATAAATACCTAGGAGTAGTATTACGAAGTTGTATAGTGGTTTTATTTGTAGGTTTGGTTTTTTTTCTTTTTGAGAGAGATTTTCGCTATAGGGCGCGTGCGCTCGCCAGACAGACAGAGAGAGACATTAGAGACAGAAAGCGAGAAATCACCCCCCGGCGGGGATGGTCACGCCGCAATCCCTTCTCCTCCATTCTCCTCTTGGGATCTTGGGCACATACACACACACACCCGGCATGAGTTTAAGCCACCGGGTCTGGGACGCGAACCACGGTCAACTACGTGGGAGTCCAGCGACATAGCCATTACGCTAACTGCTGGTTTCCATCTATTTGTAGGTTTTTGAACCTCATATTGTCCTCAACAGTGACTATATTAATACACATTCCAACCAAAAGTGTAGGAGAATTCTCTTTCACCTCAGCCTCTCCAGAACTTTTTATTCTTTATTTTTTTAATCATAGCCATTCTGACTGAGATTAGGTGGTATTTCACTGTAGTGATCTGCATTTCTCTTATGATGAGAGATATTAAGCATTTTTTAATATGTGTTTTGTCTGTTCATATGTCTTCCTTGGAAAGTTCTTTGTCCATTTCATTTCCCTATTTTCTTAATTGGATTGTTCATTTTATTTGAAGGCAAGCTGTTTGAGTTCTCTGTATATTCTGGTTATCAATTCCTTATCTGAAGCATAGTTTCAAATATTTCTCCTATCCTGAGAGTTATCTCTTCACTCTATTGTTCCCTTTGCTGTGCAGAAGTTTTTTTAGCCTGATGTAGTCCCACTTGTCTATTTTGGGACTTATCGTCTGTGTTTTTTTACAAATATTTTTGTTTTTTTGTATTACAGTGCATGCACTTACCAGCGGGGATAGTCACACAAAATTTTCTTCTTCTCCACTCTCTTTCTGGGATTTTGGGCACACATGCACATGCACCTGGAGTGGTTCTCCAGTTGCTATGTCTGGGATCAAACTAAGATGCTGACCATTGGGATCAAACACCTTAACCTCCATGCCACCTACTGGCCTTAGGGGTCTTATTAAAGAAATCTTGGCCTACTCCAATGTCTTCAAAAGTTTCTTCAGCATTTTACATAGTAGTTTTATAGTTTGAGCTTTTAAGTTTTGTTCTATGAACCATTTTAAGTAGGATTTTTAAAAAAAAATTATTATTATTTTTTAATGGTAGGAGAAAGGGGTTCAGTTTTATTTTTTTCTACAGGTGAATATCCAGTTCTTCTAGCACCATTTGCTGAAGATACTTCCCTCCTCCCACCTCCTGGATTGTCTTCTGTCCTTTGTTAAAAATCAGTTGACTGTGTGTATTATTGTTTATTTCTGGGTTCTCTATTCTGTACCATTGGTCTATGTATGTGTTTTTGTGCCAGTACCATGCTGTTTTTACTAACACAGCTTTGTAATATATTTTGAAGTCAGGACATGAGATTCTTTTTGCTGTATTCTTTTTGCAGAGTATTATTTTGGTGATATGTGGCTTTTTATGATTCTAGACAAACTTTATGATTGTTTTTTCTACTTTTCTAAAAAATACTTCTGGTAACTTGTTAGAGAACATCAGAAATGTCATCCTTCTGGAATATCCTGGATCTATGAACTCTGACTGTGAGTGAATGCATGCTCAGAGAATGTGAGCAAACAGCAATAGGCTGAAACGTGCCTTTCTGCTTGCAAACCACAGGAGGTCATTAGATGGGTGTGTGACCTGATAAATGTTTTTTCCAAATTCCAAGGTGTTCTGGCCAGCATTTGGCATCATTTAGCCATAATCCCCTAACTGATACCAATACCAGGAAATTCCTTTCTTTTGCTGATTCTCTAAAAAACATCTTTCTCCAAAACAATGACTTTTCTTTCTCCTTTGCCCTAATAAATATGAAGGATGAGAGAGGTCTAGCAAGTATATACCTGATATGGCCTCTTTTCTCCCTCTTGGCCCAATGTTTTGTGTCTCAAGTAGTTATTCCACTCATTTCAGGTGATTCTGCTAGTCAAAAAAAAGTCACATTAATTTGATCATAATTGCATTTAATTTGTAAATTAATTTGAGTAGAGTTGACATTTTGATTATACTAATTTTTCCAATCCAAGATCATGGAATGTCTTTCTACTTTTGCATATCATTCTTAATTTCTTTTTTTTTGTTTATCGTAATTTTCCTTCTAGAGGTCATTTCTTTGTTTAGGCTTATTCCTAGGGATCGTACATTTTTTGTGGCTGATGTAAATGGGATTGCTTTCCTCAGTCCTCCCTCAATCTGTTCAATGCTGAGGTATAAAAATAGTATAAATTTTAATATATTTATTTGCATTTGTTTACTTCCTCTATTTGTTTACCATTTCTAGAAGTTGTTTTGTTGATTCTTTTGGAATTTCTATGTACATAATCATGTTATCTGAAAACAGAAATAATTTCCTTTCTTTTCCTATTTGAATGCATTTTATTTTATTCTCTTGTCTGATTGCTAGGACTTCCAGTACTATGTTGAAACGGAGGAGGGAACGTGGGCAGCCTGCCAGACGGAGCGTGTGGAAAGTGGGCAGCCTGCTCTTGCTTAAGATTTTAGTGGAAAATCTTTCAACCTTTTCCTATTCAGTATGATGTTGGCTAGGAGTTTGTCATACATGTCTATTATTGTGTTAAGAAATGTTCTTTCTATGTTCATTTTACTGACATTATTAATCATGAAGGGACGTTGCATTTTACCAAATGCATTTTCTGCATCAACTGATATGATCATATGTATTTTTTTTCTTTCCTTCTGTTAATGCTATATATTATATTCATTGCTCTGTGCATGTGGAACCACATTTGCATCCATAGAATAAAGTGTATTTGGTCATGGTGTATAATCCTTTTAAAGTGTTGTCAGATACAATGTGCTAGTGCTTTGTTGCAGATTTTTGCATCTGTATTCATCAAGTATGTTGACCTGTAGTTTCTTTTTTTGTTGTGTTCTTTTCTGTTGTGGGAATCAGGGTGATGGGGCTTCATAGAATGCATTTAGAAGGGTCCCTTCCTTTTGGATCTTTAGGAATAACTTAAGAAAAATATAAGTTAACTCTGCTTTGAAAGTTTCGTAGAAATCAGAAGTGAAGCCATCTGGACCCGGACTTTTCTTTGTTGAAAGACTACTACTGATTCAATCTCTTTGGTTTTTATTGGTCCATTCAGACTTTCTATTTCTCCCTGGTTCATTATAGGTAAATTACATGTGTGCAAAAATTTGTCCATTTCCTCTAGGTTTTCTTGGTTTTTGTTTTTGTTGTTTTTTCCTTTGGCATATAGTCACTCATAATATTCTCTCATGATCTTTTGTATTTCTGTTATGTCTGTTATAATATTGTCTGTTTCATTGCTGACTTTATTGATCTGGTTTAATTCTTTATTTTTCTTTATTAGTCTAGCTAATGGTGTGTCAATTTTGCTTATCTTCTCAAAGACTTAACTTTTTGTTTTATTTAGTTTCAGTATAGTTCTTTTTATATTTATTTAATTCCATTTGTCATTATTATTTTTAATTTCATCAGAAAGAGAGAGAGAGAGAGAGGACGAGAGAGAGAGAGAGAGAGGAAAAGAGAGAAAGCAAGCTGCCAGGTCTAGGACTCAAACTGTGGTCAGCCATGTGGGAATTTAGCACCCTTAACAGCCATGGCACCTGCTGGCCCTAGTTTCAGTATAGTTCTTTAATTCTATTTTATTTATATCTGCTCTAATTTTTTCATTTATCTCCTGGAATTTTTGGAAGTTTTCTCTTTTACTTTTTTTTTTTTTCATCTCCTAGAGATGTGTTGTTAGGTTGTCTATTTACCATATTTCTGTTTTCTTTTATTTTTCCCTGAACACTAATTGCTATGAACTTTACTCTTCTGATGGCTTTCATGGTGTTCTGTAGATTATGAATTTTCCTGTATTTGTTATTGCTTTCAATAAATCTTTTGATTTTAGTCTGTTTTTGTAAGTATTGTATGTATTTTAAAGATTATTTTTATTTATCATTGTTATTACTTTTTTTTAACAGGGACGGACAAAAAGAGAGGGAGAGAAAGAGAAAGAGAAAGAGAGAGAGTGAGAAAGTAAGCTGCCGGGTAACAGGTTTGAACAGCAGCCAGTCATGTGGGATTCCAGCACCTTAAACACCACGCCACCTGCCAACCCTTTCATTTCAGTCTTAATTTATTTAGTAGTTGTGAAGTCATTCAAGAGTAGATTGTTTAGTTTGTGTATTTTTTGAAGGTTCTTTCAGTAGATGATTTCAAGTTTAATTCCATTGTTTAAAAAGATGCTGGAAGAAGTTTTTATACTTTTGAATTTGTAGAGGCTTGTTTTGTGCCCTATTATGTAGTTAACCTCAAGTTTCCTAGTGGAAAGAATTATTTAACATAGAAACACATGGGTAAGGAAAGTACTTACAAAATTCCTTAGAGATGTAATAGCTTATCCTTCAGGGGCTTAAGTTAGATTTGTGTTTGAATAAATGCTCTATCAAAGCTCTCCCTCCAAATATTTTATTTTTAAATTATAGTTTTTTTGTGTGTAGTATGTATTCGTAACTATTAACCTTACTTAAAAAGAATTGCGGCCAAGGTGGTTTGTATTAATTTGCTATTTCTGTGTAACAAATTACCACAAAAAGAGCATCTATTCATTAATTCACAATTCTATCAGTCATTAGTCTGATACAGTGTGCCGAGTTTCCTCCTCACAGTATCACAAGAGACTCTGGCTGGTGAAGATCTCATGTGGAGACTCAGTGGAAATATTATGAATATTCGCTGGTCAAGTTCTGATGTGGTGACAGTGGAAATTTTATGCTAACACTCATCTTGTTCTCTGCAGTTATAAGGCTGAGATCCTCATTTCCATGCTGACTGTAAACCTAGCACTGTTTTTAGATCCTGGTGATTACTCAGATCCTTCTTATGCTATAAATTTCTGAATTTTTCTCTTATAATTAGCCTTATAAAATTCTCAGTTAAGTCAGGTCTAGTGGAATAATTTCTCTTCCTTAGTCATTTGTGTCATCTAATTATGGGAGGAATATACATTTTGTCCACAGACTCAGAGATCAGGAGTAATCTGAGAATTCTGTGTATAACAGTAATACTTTTATATAACTTTAGAAATAGTCTTTTAAAATTATTTATTTTATTTCATTTTTTATTATTTCTATTATTTTAAATTTGCTATTGGCATGTGTGTTCACCAGAGAGAGAGAGAGAGAGAGAGAAAGTGAGAAAGCAAACCACCAAGTCCAGGATTCAAACTGTGGTTGGCCAAGTGGGAGTCAAGTGCCTCATCCACCATGCAACCTACTGGTCCATAGATAGTCTTTTTGATACCTATTAGAATGTGATTTATACAAATTAGTTAGGCTGCTCAAGATTTAGTATCATTAGGCAACAAAAAAATGAAATATAATTGAACCCATACACAAACACACACACACACACACACATATATATATATATATATGCAATTTTTAATAGAGAGAATGATGCTATAGAGTGTATGCACTTACTGGAAAAACAGAGAGAGAGACAGGGAGACAGAAAGCAAGAAATTAGCCCCAAGGGGGGATGGCCATGTTGTAATCCCTTCTCGACCATTCTCTTCTTTAGATCTTAGCCATGTACACACATGCACCCAGTGTGAGTTTAAGCCACCGAGTCTGGGACTCAAACCACTGTCAATTAGGTGAGAGTTCAGCAATGTAACTTTTTTCCCAATCTGCTGGTCCCAAACCTATATTTTAAATGTAAAGCAATGAAATGCAAGTGTAAATAGGGATATTAGGTACACAATACTCATTTCTACCAATTTTATCATACCACAGATAAAATATTTCAATGACCTATTTACAGTATTAAGAAGTACAAAAAGACAATTTAATTATTTAATTAAACATCTATTTAAGTAAATATATTGTGGTAATTCATATACTGTTGACTACGGAGAAGGAATAGTATCTGAAGTCTTATTACAGAGAAGAGAAAAAACAAACACTTAAGAAAGATAACTAGGTCAGCTTTTGCATTTGTCATATATTATACAATTATTAAATTCATATTGTAACTGGAGATTGAAAAATAAAGCACAAGAAATTCTCATTCTACATCCTTATTAAATTGGTGTTGCAATGATAGTCAAGAGAAGTTGAGACTTGTCTAAGATTACATTTTATGGCAGAGCTGAGATTAGAGTTTCTGTTTCTAATCTCAGAACTGTGTTTCTTTTGTAACACCTTAACCTCAAATCTAGCATTGTCCTTAATACCATTCTCTCAAATAATTCCAAAGCATTAGTGTGTTTTGTCTTCCTTGAAAATAACTCAAGTAGTCATTGTTAAACAAATTAAAATTTTTATAGAAAAATAACATAACTGACAATGTGCCTGGTTAAAACAACAAGGCACTGGGAAGAGCTCCTTGCACTTGGAGTCAAGAATTCAGGATAATAGAATGATGTCAGCACAATGGCAGAGGTGGAGTTCCCTAGATACACTCCTCCCCACAGAAATCCAGCTAGCAACTATCCACAGGCAAGAATACTTTTACATACTTCCAAGGACTCAGCAGTAAGTGATACAATCCTTATCAAAATTTCAATGTTATTTTAACACTGAAAAAGGTTTATACATTTGTATGGAACCTCAGAAGACTGAATTGTCAAAATTATCTTGATCCAAAAGAACAAAGCTGGAGGCAACACAATTCCTGATTTCAAAACATATAAAGCCATTATAATCAAAACAGCATGGTACTGGCATAAAAACAGATACATTGACCAATAGAGCAGGACAGAAAGCCCAGAAATAAACTGACATGTTTACAATCCTTTGACTTTTGACAAATGTACTAAGAACACACAATGAGGAAAGGATAGTCTCTTCAATAAATAGTGTCGGGGAAAACTGTAATCCACACGCAGAAAAATGAAATCGGACCCTTGTCTAACACCCCAACTGAAATTAATTCAATGTGGGTAAAAGGCTTAAATATAAGACCTGAAATCATAAAGTGATTAGAATAAAATAGAGAAAATATCCATGATCAATTTGGGCAACTACTTTTTTATATATATATATATAGCCATGAAAATACAAACAACGTAAGTAAAAATAGACACACAGCCTGGCATCAAACTAAAAACTTCTGTACAGAAAATATAATAACAAAGTAAATGGACATATGATAAAATGGAAGGATATATTTGCAATACTATATATCTGGTAAGGAATTAATATCTCAAATATATGCAGAATGCAAACCACTCAACAGTAGAAAAACAACATGATTTAAAAATGAGGAAAGAACGTAAACAGACATTTCTCAAAAGTAAATGGACAGATGGCCAACAGGTACATGAATAATCCTCAGTATTTCTAGTCATTAGGGAAATATAAAGTAGAACAACAAAGAGATATCACCTTTTATTTGTTAGTATGGATTTCATTAAAAAGACAAAAGATAAGAAGTGTTGGTGAAGATGTAGAGAAAATGAAACTTATTTTGGTGAGTGTTAGTCCGTATATCCATTGAGTAAAATGGTATGAAGTTTTCTGAAAAACTAAAATTAGAACTACCTCATGATCCAGTAATCTCTCTTGAACTTAAATCAATATAGCAAAGAGATAGCTGCATTCCCATGTTTACTGTAGCATTATTCACAGTAGACAATATAGGGAGTCAACTTAAGTGTACACGAAATGATCAAGAAAATGTGGCATACATACACAATAAAATAAGAGCCTTTAAAACGAGCAGATGGCATAGCAGTTACATCCCTGGACTCCTACATGACCGACCGCAATTTGAGTCCTGGACCAGATAGCTTGAAAATCATGCTGGATGCATGTGCTTGCATGCCCAAGATCCTAGGAGAACAGAGGAGAAGAGATTGTGGCATGACCACAATCATGGGGGGGAAGGGGGTGATTTCTCACTTTCCCTCTCATTGTCTGTCTCTCTCTCTTTCTCTGGTGAGTGTACATTTCCTAAGACAAAAACCTCTCTCTCTCTCTTTATATATATAAAGGGAGAAATCCTGCCATTTGCAACATGGACTACTCTGCAAAATATTATGCTACATGGAATAAGCTAGGCTCAGAAAGACAAATGCCACAGGGACCGTCAGTTAGCATAATGGCTATGTCACTGGACTCCCACATAGTCGATCACGGTTTGAGTCCCAGATCCAGTGGCTTAAACTCACGCCAGGCACGTGTACATGCGTGCTCAAGATCTTGAGAGGAGAATGTAGGAGAAGGGATTGTAGCATGGCCATCCCCCCTGGGGGGTGATTTCTCGCTTTCTGTCTCTCTGTCTCTCTCTGTCTTTCTGGCGAGTGCACGAGTCCTATAGCAAAAACTTCTCCAAAAAAAGAAAAAAATAATAAAAGAAAGACAAATGTCACATGTTCCTAATTATATGTACAATATAAAAAAGTTGAATTTCTTTAGAGAGTAGAATTATAGTTACCAGAACCTAAGGGTTATAAGGAGGGAGGGAATAGGGAGTTACTAATCAAAGGACACACAGTTTCTGATAGACAGGAGGGAAGATTTTGAGATCTACTGTACAGAGGGTGACTTGAGAAATAATAATGTGTATTTCAAAATAGTTAAGAATAAATTTCTAGTCATAGATAAACTAGTTGATGGATATGTTAATTATTTTGATTTAATCATCTCGTACTTCATACATATATCAAAACCTCACATCATATCCCATTAATTTACACAATTGTGATTAATAAAATATGATAAATCAAAATAAATTACTTTTGTTTAAAAATTAAAGTTAAAAAAATACATTATATAAAAATTGACTCTACCACTCACTGATTTGGGGTAAGTCATTGTATTTCTCATAACCTTAGTTTTTGCATTTAAAAAGTATGAACTAATGTTCTCTTTTTTTGGGTGGGGAGAGGTTTTCGCTATAGGGCGTATGTGCTCACCAGACAGACAGAGAGAGACATAGAGACAGAAAGTGAGAAATCATCCCCCAGGGGGGATGGTCACGCTGCAATCCCTTCTCTTCCATTCTCTTGGGATCTTGGGCACGCACGCACACGCGCCCAGCATGAGTTATTTTTTGAGAGATTTTCACTATAGGGAGCATGCGCTCGCCAGACAGACAGAGAGAGACGAGAGACAGAGAGACAGAAAGTGAGAAATCACCCCCCAGGGGGGATGGTCACTCTGCAATCCCTTCTCCTCCATTCTCCTCTTGGGATCTTGGGCACGCACGCACATGCGCCCGACATGAGTTTTAAGCCACCGGGTCCAGGACGCGAACCGCGGTCGACTACATGAGAGTCTAGCGACGTAGCCTTTACGCTAACTGCTGTTCCCACTAATGTTCTCTTTAAATATATTGAGATATATGTAAAGGTACTGAGAATCAAAGTAGGCTATTGGATTGATATTAATGTTTACTCTAGGCAATTATCCTCATGAGCAATTATGAAAGTGCTGGGGAAAGATGGAAGATTGAACATAATGTTAAAGGTTAGAGTGAGTGTTTTCAACAGTTACACTTAATTTTAGGCTTATTGTACTAACTCTCAGCCAAAAATATATCCCATTCTCTAGAAATTGGTGGGAGCTAGAATTAATTCTTATGGTTCCTTTTAGTTGACACAGCCCTCTTCAGTCAGAACCACCCCTATTCCATTAAGTCTGGTTTACAGAGTATGGTAGCCAATACTGTTGGAATGCTTTATGGACTATGGGCAGTGATCTTGGTATCTGGATACAAGCTCAAAGAATATGAGCCAAGGAAAAGCCCTCATCAAAATCAAAGGTCTCTAGATTTGTTTTTCTTATTTAATAGACATCTTAAGTATAAAGCAAAGAATTTTGATTGCCACCAAAGGCCTATTTCATCATAATTATAAAGGATACTCCCTCAAATAAAAAATTGTACATTTTAGAAACCTTCAAATAATCATTCAGGATGCCAGTTAAACCAATTTGAAAATTGTGGAGCCAAAGATTCATAATGATTATCCACTAGCCTGAGTTGTTTAATTTACGTAGAAGAAAACTGAGATATACAATTTAATTTTTAGGTGAAAATCTCTAATACCAAAAAAACTTATTTTAGGTTTTAGGTTTAATGTGTTTTTTATCACATGTATCTTTTCAAACACACACGTACACACACACACACACACACACACACACACACACACATATATATATATATAAAATGCCTTAGGGCATGTGTGCTTGCTGGGGAGAGACAGACATAGACAAAAGGAAAGTCAGAAATCACCCCCCAGCAGGGATGGCAATGCTGTGGTTTTCCTGGCATACATGCCTGGCGTGAATTTCAGGCTACAGGGTTCGGGACTTTCACTGCAGTCAGCCATGGGGGAGTTTAACTATATAACTGCTACACCATTTGCTGGTCTCTACACACATATATTTTTATCTTTCTATATGAAAATGCCCTCCAACTTATCAGGATTAAGGAATTGAAACGTAAATTATTCTTCTCTAAGGAAGTGTGGTCAAATTATCTTATTATTATCCATTCTTGAAATCAGCTTAGCTTTTTCTAAGATGTATCAATGAAATAAATTCATTTTTTGGGTTCCTCCACAAAAGTTTTTTCAACTTGAGTGGCACATTTGAATTATTATGAGAGGTTTAAGAAACACAGGCCCCTGCATCTAACTCCCAGAGACTAATTTATTTTATCTGAGATATGATCTGGGTGAGATATATTTAAAATTCCTGAGTGATTCCATTGTGGAACCAAAATTTCAAAAATCACTGTAAGGACAACAAACAGGATGGGTAGCTGAATTTAACCTAAAAGTGATAGAATTCTAATGTTTTTCTTGTATTCGTTGTGGGTTCCTTTATTAATTTATCAGATCATTAAATGGAGAATTGGCAAATTTTGTTTCTACTGTAATATTTTAAGTGTATACTTAATATCTAATATTGCTAAATGCTACCAATATAAACAAAAGTAACATATATTTTCTGTTTTCGTGGTGGGGTAGGATCAGGAGATATTCATGTCATTGATAATTGTAAGACAAATAGAAAATTTGAGGCATGCGTAAATGATTTTGCTCACTAATCTTATTCATCAATAATAATAGTTGAAGGCACAGTATTTATAACTACATCTAGTTAAACCACATGTAGTTAATCTGAATGCAAGATATTATTTTGTGATGAACAGAGAGAAGAAAACAGTTCTTAGACAAGACAGTTGAACTAAATTCACTCAACTGAAGGAGAATGAAAAACAGATACACTCTACTCCCTTCAGTGTGCTGGAAGTGTGTGATCTTGAATGAGTCAATTGGCATTAAAGAATGGTCAACACAGTTCAAGAAAAACACTTCTGCAAATTCCTGAACCCACACCTTTCATTCATGCTAGGTTCCAACTGCATGAATACTTCTCTCCAACAACGTACCATGGAAGCTTCCTGCCAACCTGTGGGGTGGAGTCTAGAAGGTGTATAAACAGTGATGAGGAATAAATGAGAAAATTTGTTTTCATAAGAGAGCTAGAATAGTTTAAAATATGATATCTTTGGTAACGAAAGGAATTGAAAAATCCATCTCCCTTCTAAGGACACCATTTTGCTTTTTATTTCATGTACACATAGAGTAAATTTTTAAATGAACTTGAAAAAACTTACACAATCCACTAGCAAGAAATCAAAACACTTGTCTATTTGAATACATCATATGGACTATTAAAATATCAACTTCTAATATTATTTAGATATAATAAGAACCAAATACAAAGTAATGGTTGAGGATAAAAATACATTGCTGTGTTTCAATTGAAATTTTTAGAGAAAGAACTAGATTAAGCTCTGTGAAGTCAGGAACATTCTTTGCTACCAGTGTAGTATCAGGTAGATTTATTTGTTTAATGTCTGGAAATAGGTATTTAGTTTGTGAGCTTAATGTAATTTACGATTTTCCACCACTTGAAAGTAAGTATTCAGCGTCTGGTCTTACTATTTCTTCCTGTGTAACAGTTTTTATAGCTCTTTAGAAGTTAAAAAATATCTTACACAAACTTTAAACTGATGATATTAGCAGTTAAGTGGCACATAATATTTTCTTTGTTGTATCTTATGACAAATTAAACAGAATTTTATGACTAACAGACACTCAATATTACAGTTAATGAACATATATGAACAATTTTTTAGGAGAGATATTTTTATAGGGCATGTACACTCACTGGAGAGACAAAGAGACAGAAAGTGAGAAATCACCCCTCCCCCCCAGGGAAATGGCATGCTGCAATCCCTTCTCCTCCATTCTCCTCTTGGGATTTTTGGGCATGGACACACACACATGCCCAGTGCCCAGTTTAAGTTTTGTTTTTTTTTTTTTAAAGAACTATTTTATTCAACTTTATTTATTTATTTATTTATTTTAATTTGACCAGAGGGAGACAGAGTGAGATGGAGAGAAAGTGAGAAAGCAACAAGCTGCCAGGTCTGGGACTTGAACCATGGTCGGCCATGAGAGAGTGTCCAGCACTTTATGACTATGCCACCTGCTGGCCCCAGCTCAGTGTAAGTTTTAATCCACTGCGTCTGAAATTTGAAGCGTGGTCAACTATGTGGAAGTATATCAATCTGCTACACCATCTTCTGGTCCTCATAATAAACATTTTTAATAAAAAATTAAAGTCTATGTTAAAATCATGTGTGATTTTTTTGAGAGGTTTTTAGCTATAGGGCATGTGCACTCGCCAGAAAGACAGAGAGAGACAGAGAGACAGAAAGTGAGAAATCACCCCAGTGTGGATGGCCACATCACAATCTCTTCTCTTGGGATCTTGGGCATGCACGCACATGTGCCTGGGGTGAGTTTAAGCCACTGGGTCCAGGACTTGAATCACGGTCAACTACATGGGAGTCCAACAACATAGTCATTAACTGGTATCCATGTGTAATATTTTAAAAATCATATTTATACCTTTATATAGAGTAAGGTTGATATTATACATTTTTGTATATGAGTGTATTTATACACACACACACACACAAACACACACACACACATATATATATATAGAGAGAGAGAGAGAGAAAACTTCATTTTCCCCAAAATTGATTATGGTAAAGTCACTGGCTCAGTGACTTCTAGTTTTTCAAGGCTCACAAATGGCTTAAATTTGGTAATAACAAACATAAGTCATAATAACCACTTTATATGATGTTTCAGCATATTGTGCCTCCAACGTGGTGATTAATAGGTCAACTAGTTATGTTCCAGTTCTCTATTTATTTATTTTTTAATTTATTCATGATAGAGCTCATGAGAAAGAGAGAGAAGCACCCTCTACAGGATCTAGTCACTCTGTAAGTATCTTCCTCTAGTTATCCTGTCAGTGGGATCCTGGACATTGGCACATGCGTCTAATATCTGTCATGATTCAAGCTGACCAGGCCAAGGATTCAAACTACAGTTGCCTTGAGAAATTTGGCTTCTTTTAAGCAGCATATTATTTCTATTACTCTTGTTCCATGGAGCTGGTCTTATGTTCAAGTTTTACCAATTAATATTAAAATCAGAGACTTTCTGTCAAACATGTGTGGGGACCAGCAGTTAGCGTAATGGCTATGTCACTGGAATCCCAAGTAGTCGACCGCAGTTCGGGTCCCAGACCCGGTGGCTTAAAACTCATGCCGGGCACGTGTGCGTGCGTGTCCAAGATCCTGAGAGGAGAATGGAGAAGAAGGGATTGCGATGTCGCCATCCCCCTGGGGGGTGATTTCTTGCTTTCTATCTCTTTGTCTCTCTCTGTCTGTCTGGTGAGCGCACACGCCCTATAGCAAAACCTCTCCAAAAAAAAGAAACAAAAAAAAATGTGTGGTCCAACAACATTGCCTAAAGAATTCCCATTACCACTTTTGGGTGTACTGGTATAAAGATGTCAAAAATATCTCCTCTTTGCCTTATAGCTTAACACATTGTCCACCAATCTAGCTCATTTATAGATCATATGTCCTCCCTCACATGTGAAAATTGAAAAAAATGATCTTATAGAAGTAGTACAAAACTGATGAATGGCTACTAGAGGCTGGGAAGGATATGGGGAATGAAGAGATAGAATGATGCTTATTAATCGAAACAAAATTACAGATAGATAAGAGGCATAATATCTAGTATTATAAAATACAGTTGGATGAATATAGTTCCCAATTTAATATCTTAGAGTAACTAGGGAGACCAGCAGTTGGTGTAATGGCTATGTGGCTGTACTCCCATGTAGTCAATCGTGGTTCGAGTCCCAGACCCGGTGGCTTAAACTCACGCCAGGCACTTGTGCGTGCATGCCCAAGATCTTGAGAGGATAATGGAGAAGGAATTGTGGCGTGGCCATCCCCCCAGGGGGTGATTTCTCGCTTTCTGTCTCTCTGTCTCTCTCTGACTTTCTGGAGTGCACACATACCCTATAGCAAAAACCTCTAAAAAATAAATAAATAAAAAAGAGTGACTAGGAAAAAGACTTTTTCTTTAAGAGAGGTTTTTGGTACAGAGTATACGCACTCACTGGAGAGAAAAGAGAAACAAAAAGCAAGAAATTCCCCCTGGGAGATAACCATGTTGCTATTCCTTCTCCTGCATTCTCCTCTTGGGATCTCGAATATGCACACACACATGCCCAGCGTTAGTTTTAGGTCGAATAAGCACACACACATGCCCAGCGTTAGTTTTAGGTCACTGTGTCCAGGATTCGAACCATGGACTACTACATGGGAGTCCAGTGACACAACCATCACACAATTTGCTGGTCCTGATGAGAGGCTTTTTTTAGTGTTCCCAACACATAGTAATGACAAATAGTTGAGATGGTGGATATACTAATTAACATCATTGAATCTTTAGACATTGCATTCTTGTGCCAGAAGATCACATTGTAGCCCACAATCATACATAATTATTATACACTATTTAAAAATGAAAAATAAAGGGCAGCACGTGTAGCTTGACTTCCAGACCTAGTGACTTGAAAATCATGCCAAGTGCACGTTTGTCCGCGCACAAAATTCCCGAGGACACCAGAGGAGAGGGGTTGTGGCATGGCCAACCCCTGCGGAGTGATTTTTCACTTTCCCTTTCTCTGGCTAGTACCTTCTAGCAAAACAAACAAACAACCTTCCTAAATAAAAATGACCACTCTATTTTTCTCAGATTTTGTAATATACAGTAATATCTATGTTTATGCTAATGATATGTTTCAAACTATGGATATTAATAAAAGAACTGTCATTATGAAAATGGAGAAATACATTAAGTACAAGGTCCTATATTACACTTTCCTGCTTTGCACCTAAGCCATCATTTAAAAACACTATTAAGAAAGAGGCAATTTTTGGGACCAGCAGTTAGCATAACGGCTATGTCGCTGGACTCCCACGCAGTCGACCGCAGTTCGAGCGGCCAGGCGCATGTACGTTCGTGCCCAAGATCCTGAGAGGAGATTGGAGGAGAAGGGATTGTGGCATGGCCATCCCCCCTGGGGGGTGATTTCTCGCTTTCTCTCTCTCTGTCTCTCTCTGTCTGTCTGGCAAGCACATGCACTCTATAGCAAAAAACCTCTCTCTCAAAAATAATAAATAAATAAAAGAAAGAGGCAATTTTTAACATCAAATTTACTCATTCAAACATGGCAAATAAGAAAAAAAAAAGTCAGTTACATTCTATTAACTATCTTCTATCTCTGCAGAGTTACTTCATATGGTTTTTGATGCCATAAAAACTTACGTATCATTGGTGGTGCAGTGCTGGCACAGCTGGACCTACATGGGAAAGGGCCTGGATTTGTGCCTGAGGACTACCCTGAATACCAGGAGCATGTGATCCAGGCCCACTGAGCGTGGGGACTGATTGGGCATGGGAACCCTGTTGGGGATCCCTCTTTCTCTCTGTTTTTCTAATTCTCTCTCATGAAAGAACTAAATTATTAGACTTTGAAAAAAATATTAAACATTTATTGATGACAGGCCCTGCACTAGATTCTTGGTGTAAACTGTGACAAAAACAGTCATGGTACCTGCCATCATGCAGAGGACTGGGGAAAAAGAGACATTAACGAAATTACTGGTACATAGCAATGTTAAATGTTCTGTACTACCACATTGTACACAGTATATATGTTGTACACTGTGTACACTGTACAGTTTCTTGACCTGGTCTGTAGTAGTCAGGAATTCTCTCAGTAAATGGCATTTGACCTGACGATAATGCTTTTCAAAGTTGGAAAATAAAAAAAAAAAATTCTAGGCAGAGGGAAGAGTGTTTTTTATTTTAAATGTTATTTATTCACTCATTTATTTTAATTTTACCAGATAAAGACAGACACACAGAGAGAAGGAAAGTGAGAAAGCAAGCCAGCAGTTTCAGGACTTAAAATGTGGTCAGCCATGTGGGAGTGTCCAGTGCCTTAACCACTGCACCACCTGCTGTCCCCCAAGGGGAAGAGTTTTGGCAAAATCCCTGTGGTACAAAAAAGCACACTCTCTTACAAGGAACTAAAGACATTCCAGTGAAGCTGGAGCAAACAGTAAAGGAGCATGGTACAAGACAAAGCCAGGGGTACAAATGATTAGAAACCACATGAAACACGTGTATGCTAGATTAAGGTATAGGCCTGCCTTGATTCTCAGATGACTGAAAGGCTGCTGAAGGGTTGATAAGCACGGGAGAAAAGCATAATAAAGTTTTAGCTTCTAAAACATTACTTTGATGGTAGTGTGAAGAAAAGATTGGAGTAGAAGGATGGATATGAAAAGACCAATTAATAAGTAAGTCAGCAGTCAATCATGGGGAAAAAATGAATGCCTATATTTGGATTGTAAAAAACAGGTTAAAAAGAGTGAGTGCATTTAAAACATATTTAAAAATAACTGGAGGCTAAAAAAAGTGATTGAACATGGAAATAAAGCAAGCATCATTTTAAGTTTCTAATTTATATAACTAGAATATGGATGGTTACATTTGAGTATTTGTCTATCCTTTGGGTAAATACCCAGAAGTGGTATTTAAAAGTGGGTCATGTAAAAGTTTATTTGTAAGTTTTTGAGAAAACTCCATATTGTTTTCCATAGAGATTGGATTAATTTGCATTCTCACAAACAGTGTTAGAAGCTTCCTTTTTCACCACCACCTTGCCAACACTTGCCATACTTTATTTATTTTTTGATCTTAGCCATTCTAACTGAGGTTAAATGGTATGTCACTGCGGTTTTAATTTGGATTTCCCTTATGCGAAGAGACTTTGAAAACTTTTTTACAAGCCTCTTGGCTATTTGTAAGTCTTCCTCATAGAGTTGTCTATTCAATTCATTTGTCCAATTGCTTTGCTGTTTTTTTTTTTTCCCCCCCAGATTTTTGCTATAGGGCATGCCCACTCACCAGAGAGACAGAGAGAGACAGAAAACAAGAAAACATCTCCGGGGGATGGCCATGTTGCAATCCTTTCTCCTCCATTTTCCTTTCCAGGTCTTAGGCACACACACATGCGTGGTATGAGTTTAAGCCATCAGGTCCGGGACTTGAACCACAGTAGTTGACTACATGAGAGGCTAACAATGTAACCATAACACCATATGCTGGACCTTCGCTTTGCTTGTTTATTTATTCATTTGCATTGTTTTGTTTTGGTGGATAGAAATTAGAAATTTAGTTTTAGCCATGTTGAGTTTGAGGTACATCTAAAATGTTTCAGTGGAGCTGTTTATAAATAATTTTATATACAATAGTTTCACCATATCTAGAGGAGATACAATGCAAGACCTTTAGTGGATGCCTGAAACTGCATGTAGTTCTGAACACTATATACACTTATACATACATAATTATGATAAAAATGTATAAAATCAGCCACAGTAAGAGATTAATAACTCATGATAAATTAGAATAATTATAGCAATCAAATAATAGAAGTTATATGCATGTCATCTATATATCTCTCAAAATATCTTATTATATGATACCTATTCTCTGACCTCAGCTAATTGGGGGTGACTAAAGCTGTAGAAAATGAGAAGCAGAAAAGTAGAGGGTACTACGCACATTTGGAACCCAGAAAAATTATTTGAGCCATTAAATGTAAATTTGAAAGGAAATGGTGGGTAATTGGTAACTGAAGCCATAGGTTTGGATAAGAGTAGAGTGAGAAAGGGGCTCATAGTGTAACCTGAAAAAATTTTAACATCTAACAGTTAGGATGAGATGGCTGAGACTGGACCAGAATAACTGACTCCAAAGTTTGAAAATCAGCTGGCAAGATAGACTGGCTTTTTTGTTTGTTTTTTGTTTGTTTGTTTGTTTGTTTTTTAGATTTTGCCATAAAGCGGTGTGCTCATCAGAGAGGAAATCAAGAAATTACCCCCCCACCCCCCAGGGAGATGACCACACTTCAATTCCTTCTCTTCCATTTTCCTTTTGGGATTTTGGGCATGTTCACATATGCATCCAGTGTGATTTTCTTTTCTTTTTCTTTTATTTTGGAGAGGTTTTGTTATAGGTTCTTACGCTTGTCAGAAAGACAGAAAGAGACAGAGATAGAAAGCGAGAAATCACTCCCCGGGGGGATGTCCACACTGCAATCCCTTCTCCTTCATTCTCCTCTCGGGATCTTGGGCATGCACACACACATGCACCTGGTGTAGGTTTAAGCAACTGGGTCCAGGACTTGAACCACAGTCTACTACATGGAAGTCAACAGTCTACTACATGGATGCCCAGGGAAATAGCCACTATGCCAAGTGCTGGTTCCCCAGTGCGATTTTCAAGCCTCCAGTTCAAACTGTGGTTGGCCATGTGGGGGTCCAGTGCCTTAACCATCATGCCACCTGCTGACCTCAACATTTTCTTTTATTGAAGTTTATTTTTTATATAAAATTAGGCCAATAATTCATAGAAATAAAAAAGTCTGAGTTATAAATTTGAGACTGTAGATGTCATTGGCTATAGACATGTTTTTGTTTATATTTTTGTCTTTATAATAACAAGAAATACTGGGACAAGCAGTTAGCATAATGGCTATGTTGCTGGACTCCCACGTAGTCGACCGTGGTTCGAGTTCCGGACCCGGTGGCTTAAACTCACGCCGGGCACGTGTGCATGCGTGCCCAAGCCCGAGAGGAGAATGGAGGAGAAGGGATTGCGGCGTGGCCATCTCCCCGAGGGGGGGTGATTTCTCACTTTCTGTCTCTCTGTTTCTCTCTGTCTTTCTGGGAAGCGCACGCACCCTATAGCAAAAACCTCTCAAAAAAAAAAAAAAAGGAAATACTTAAGAACTTAAAGTTCAGATAATAGATCTCCAAGTGAGAAGATTATGTTGAGAATATTGGGCTATTGATATGCATCCTGTCTTCACCATACATGTCCATTTCTCTTTTGACAGAGAGATCCAGACCTTGGCAATCCTTTGCTTCAAGGGAAGATGATTTTGCTTTTTAGAATCTGGTTCTTCCTGAGGTCTGAACTCCTTGAAAGGATTATTTTATAGCAGTAGGAAGTTATGGAAGATCTCTACCTAATAGATTGGAGTGATGGGAGGGTGGAAAAGCTTTGTATGGCTGATACATGTTGTGTTTAGAGGTTTTAACAAGAGTTTTTCATGTTGTCATAGTGGAATTCATGTGGAAGTAGATGGGTCTTCAAGGTTCTATAGACAATTGTCAGATGTTATGGGAACAAGACAGTAAAGGAGCTTGATTATTATTACCAGAGATGTATATTTTATGTTTTTAAAAGAATTATTTAATTTTACTTCTTCTTCTTCTTCTTAATTTTCCAAAGGGTATGTGCTCTCCAGAGAGAGAGAGAGAGAGAGAGAGAGAGAAAGCCACCAGTTCTAGAACTCAAACTGTGGTAAACCATGTGGGAGTCCAGCACCTTAAATGCATCACTCGCTGGCAGCTCCTGGGGGTGAGTATTTGGCATACTTCTTGATTTGTTTTATCTTGCCAAACATGAAGTTACTCATGCTCAGCTTGTGGGCTCACACTAGACTAAGAGGATATAAATTATCTAAGGTTAGTTCCTTAAATACCTATCAATACCCTTTAATCTTCTATTAATTCACCTGCAATCTTTCCTTAAGATTTCTTTTATTTTTTAGAAAGATTTTTGCTATAGAGCACGTGCACTCACCAAAGAGACAGAGACAGAAAGGAAGAAATCACCCCCAGGGAGGATGGCCATAACATAATCCCTTCTCCATTCTCCATTTGGAATCTTGGTCACACATGCAAACATGCTCAGTGTGAGTTTTAAGTCACCTTGTCTGGGACTCGAACTGGGGTTGATACGTGGGAGTTTAGCAATGTAATTATTACACCATCTGCTGTTCTCTAGATTTTTTTCTATATGGAATCACAGTATATTTTGTTGTTTCGATTACTTTTCAATTTACTAAGCATATTCTACCCCCCTCCTCTTTTTTTCTGCTTTCCCTTTTATGTTTCTCTTTCCAGCCAGGGTTTTATAGATTATACTCTATTTAGCTATCTATCAATAGTATTATTATGTTTTCTTTTTGACATTGTGTTGATACTGGACATCCTTTCTTTCTTTCTTTCTTTTTTTTCTTTAATTGCCCAGGGGAACAAATGCTTGGCAGACAGACAGAGAGGCTCAGAAAGATGAAGGGGAAGAAGGAGAAAGAGATAGAGAGAGAAAAGGATAAAGCACCTTCTTCACAGAGTATGATGACTCCAGAATCCTTTCTCCTCCATTTCTTTATTTTTTGGGATTCTGGGCATTCACACAGATGCATTAGGCATTGTTCATCAAGCCACAGGGTCTTGGTCCCAAATTACATGGTCAGTCACTTGGGATCCAGTTCCTTTAATAAGCTTATTTAACCTTTGATCTTGACCAGAATTTATATCATCCAATAATGAGAACCCGATCATAATATATCTAAATGTATTCTTGAACATTAACAATACAGATGTACTGAATCTTGTAATTTTATAGCTAAAAAGTGACATTTATACAGATAAGTATCTTTTTAATTACCATAAGGTCATATACTGAATCCTATTATTTTATATATAGAAAGTGGCATTTAAACATATAAATATAGTTTTTTTAATTGCCAGAAGGTATGTGTGCTCATCAGAATGTGATGAAGAGATAGAAAAAGAGAGATAGGAAGAAGAAGAATGGACTATGATCATATACAATTCCTTTTCCTCCGTTTCTCTATCTTGTTGGGATTTGAGGCATGCATTCACATGTACCTGGTGAATTAGTCAAGCCACTGGAGCCAAGATTTAAACAGTGGTTGCTCGTGTAGGATCCAGTTCTTTTAACAATTAGACTATGGGGATCGACCCCAAAATGTTTATATTTGTATTTCAGATTATATGCTTTGAAATTAGACTTCTCTGTAATCCTCATTAATTTTTTTAATTATGTGTGTATTCAATAATCATCTCACCAAACTGTAGCCTCTACTTGAACCAACATGCCATATTGAGTACAGCATTCACAGTGTCTGGAAAGTAGCAAATTCTTAATCAATATTTATTAAATGAATGAGTGGTTGGTTGGGTGTTATGTTTTCTACTAAGATCATTTTACAGGATTTTTAAGGTAATGGATGTTTCCTAAACAAATTGCTTCCTTTTTAATTTAATGCTTATTCTTTCATTTATTCATGCATTTATTTAAAGCCTGGTCTGGCCAGGTACAGTACCAACAATTGCCTTCACTATCTCCAGTGCAGTATATATGCTGATTAAACTTAGAAACCTACCGCATAGACTGCTGAAGGAAATTTCTAGACACAGTGGAAGTTTGGCTATGTATACAGTGGCTGTCTGCCTTTCTATGTATCCTAGAAAGAAGCTGAGAGATGAAAATGGCAGTAACTAATCAACAGCAAAGATGTTTAAGACATTATACTTAAGGAGAACTATGCTGGCCACTAGATGCATTCTTAAGTGTAGTTATAAATAAGGAGTCTTAGGAAAGATTCAATGAAAACACATGAATACATATTTGGATCAAAAAGTCCTGTTATGAGAAAGACAGATTGCCGGAAAGGTACTTCAGACAGGAGATTCATTCATTGACATCTGCTATTATTAAAGTAGTAATAGTAAAAACAAAAATCTGGTGTGATATTTATATCATTTTTGCTATTTATGAATACATAGTTGGACATTTCCACTGCAAATCAGGAGAAAGGCTACAATGATCCACTTGAAAGTATAACTATGTTTTATGCTGGTAGTCTTTTTTTTTTTTTTGGAGAAGTCTTCGCTATAGGGCACGTGCGCTCACCAGACAGACAGAGACATAGAGACAGAAAGCGGGAAATCACCCCCCAAGGGGGGATGGCCATGCCACAATCCCTTCTCTTCCATTCTCCTCTTGGGATCCTGGGCACGCACGCACACGTGCCCGGCGTGAGTTTTAAGCCATTGGGTCCAGGACGTGAACCGCAATCGACTATGTGGGAGTCCAGCGACATAGCCATTACCCTAACTGCTGGTTCCCCATGCTGGTAGTCTTTTTAAAAAATATATTTATTTATTCTTATTCTTATTAATTTGCTATAAAGCACATGCACTGACTAGAAAGTTCAGAGAGAGAGAGAGTAAGAAAGCAAGCCACAGGTCCTAGACTCGAACTGTGGTTGACCATGTGAGAGTCCAGTACCCTAACCCCTGTGCCAACTGCTAACCTGTATGCTGGTATTCTTACTGGTTAGCTCATGAACAGATAAGTTAACATTTGCTGACAGTAGGTCTCTTGCTATGTATCTTTTCACATTTATCCTTTAAAACCTTTCTGTTTAGCAGGACCAGCAGGTGGCTCAGTGGTTAAGGTGCTGGACTCCCACAGAGTCAACCATGGTTCACGTCTTGCAGTCATGCCCAAAATCTCGAGAAAAGAATGAACAAGAAGGGATTATAGTGTAGCTTTCCCCCTTGGCAAGTGATTTCTCACTTTCCCTCTCTCTGTCTTTGTCCCCACCTCTACAGTGAGTGCACACGCCCTGTGTCAAAAATAAATAAATACATTTTTTTAATTTATCAATTTCCTACAATTCTACATAAAAAGAAAACTGAAACTTAGACACTAATTTATCCAAGTCATGGAGCTAGTAATTCATGAGATCAAATTTGATTCTAAGTCACTGGAGATCAAAAAGCCATGATTATTCATTCATTATACCCTATTAAGCAAATAAACATAGAGCCATCTGTGTTCTAGTCTTTAAATAATACCCAGGCATGTAACTATATGAATGAATCTGTTCATGATATTCAATGTCCAAGCAGGTTTATTTCAGGAATGGAAGGGTGGGTCAATATAAGAAGTTCACCATAATAATGTATTAATAAATTAAAGCAGAAATATCAAACAATTATATAGAAAAGGCTACTCTCCAAAAAAACACTTGATAAGCATCAACAGCATCCATTCTTATAAAAATCAGTAACAGGTTACTTCCTAAACATAATTTAATATTGGTATTAGACAATTGTTCACATGTATTTAAATGATTATATTTACAAAGGCTAGCTTGTAAAGAAGTGGGAATAATTTCTATTACCATTAATATTCAAATAAATTTTGGAATTTCTACCAAATCCAATGTATTAAGCAGAATTAATCATGCTAAATGTCACAAAAGAAGGGATAATAAAATAATTATTCTCAAATTATATGAATGTGTTACTTCAGCTAAAATATATAGAGCATTAAGAATAGTGCCAGGCATGTGGTAAGAGCAAAAAAAAAAGTGTCTATTGCTATTACTATTAAAATTTTTTCCTGCCTATTTTATAGTGTAAGACAATGAAAGTATAGAATCTATAAACCCATACTGATGCTGAAGTATTTTTAAGCATACCACTCCATTTAGAGATTTTTGTAATTATGTCTGTAAGTATCTTTATCAGATATGGGTTTGTGGTATAACATAAATCAAATATGGATTATGTTGAGCTTGATAAATATATTTTGTTCACTGGTGGACCACTGTATGCAGGTGGGAGCACTTGTCTGTCTACAAAGGTCAAACTTTTAATTTCCTTAATTTGTGCAAGAAATTTGGGTCTTTGGAAGTGGAAGGAAATTTTCCAGAGAAAAACACTATTCAAAACAGTGATTTACTTCACATTAGAACAGGAAGAACATACAAACTATGATTTAATGATGCTCATTGCAGCTGGGCAGTCTGACTTAGAGAGAAATGGGGGATTAGTGGATGAGCTAGGAAGTTAGCAGGTGTATGTACTTAAATATGGTGCATGGGTGGATTAAGAGCAGAGAGGAGAAGATGCGAGTGGAGCATAGTGTGAAGACAACAGTTGGAAGAGTTTTGGAGGTTAGGTGTTGTTGAGATAAGGGATAGTGCAGGGTTATATACAAATACATGTTTGTAGCTGAGAGTCTCAGACAAGGCAGCACCAGAAGTGCTGATGTGTGCATTTGAGAACACTGTTTGGAAATGATTCATTTTGTTTAGACCAAGACAGAAGATCGTAGCTGGAAGGGACCTAAAAGGTTGTCTCCAAAATCATCCAAAACAGATGATCGTAGTCTATGCTAAGTACAAAGCCTCCCAAAGGAGATTTTCCATCATCTAATGAAAAAACAGACTGTTAAGTGACAACCATCATCAACATGTGTACCTTTCAGTAGTCATTAAGCAACTATGAAACAATGGTATTTGGTAAATTAATATTCACATAAAACTAAATAAATCTTATTGTTTTCTACTTTCCCTTACTCTAATTTTACTCCAGTCATCAATTTTAAATGAAAAATGATTTTCATTCCTTTGTTTTTAATTAGAGAAAGCACTGTATTTGTGCCTCCCTCATTTGCTGTGCTGGCTTTGATGTTTTGACTTTTGTTCTCAAAAACTGGGTTTTAGTATTGGGCTTTTGGTCCAATTGCATTTGTCATTCTCTAGTCATGATAATTGTTAAGGGATGGAAAACCATAATGAAGTTAAGATGATGCCTTCTCTATCATCTTGAATTATTTTCTTATAGAACGTTGCAGGAAAGGTAGGATGGAAATAATAAAGAAAAAAATCAAGAGACTAAATCAGGAAAATGAGCAGACAGAAGACAGAAGAATCAGAATAAGAC
>NW_006159700.1:3831781-3848312 GCF_000334495.1 Tupaia belangeri chinensis
ATATATATACACATAATATGTAGAGAGAGAGAGATTTGAACCATAAAATTTTATAAATTTTTTTTAGAAATTTATGTCATCTTCCTATGATTTGCTTGGAACCAGGGCCATCTTTTTCTTTAATAGATCATCACCAATTTTCCCAAGAAACTTAAATCAAGAGCCAGACTTTTCTGTCTGACACTAAATATACCTGTTATGAAATTCCTAAAATTATATGATAAAGATAAGTATTAGCTTCAGAGGGCCAGAACATTACATTTGTGAAAATATCTGAGAAGCAAATGGAGCTAAGTTCTAAGATAAGAAAACATAGCAAAGATTCTTTAAGTAGAGGTTATAAACAAATAATCAGGAAGCCCATGGGAATCCTAGGAAAACTCCCAATTGACCTTCCTACCCCATTCTTCTAATATCTTTATCTGAAATGTGGTTTTTGCTACTGTACAGTTAACATTTTCACCCTGTCTTTCAGTGTAAATTTGGCATGCACATGTGCCCATGTGCCTCCAGTTCATCATAGATGCCACTGAATGGCAGTAAAGGTAGAAGAAATCACTAGAGATACTGTCGACAAGAGAGGATGCCTCCAGCAAACCAAAGATTAGACACTTTTGGAACGTTGAATGTAGAAGGATTATATTGATAGATAAAACAGTTGAGTGAAAAAAATCACAGGTTCAAGAGTGCAGTAGTAAGATGCTGCACATGAGGAAAAATCTTTTTCTCTACTAGAGCTGGAAGACAAGGAAAGAGGACTGGACAAAATTTCTGTGGAAAAATATTTGATTTAAGATGGCTCCTCATCTTCCTGCATGTGTTTGAACAATAGTCCAGGATATTTGTTCACAAATAAGAACCCAAGACCTACTTTCTATGGTGAGTGAGCAAAAAACTCAAGTAGGCGTTTATCATAATGTGTGTCATGAGATGAAGGAAGTAAAAGTAAACCCAGAAAGATGTCATATTTTCTCAAAGGCCCGGGAAGAGACAGTTCCTGTAAGAAATGTATATAAAGAAGCATTTGACTTCCAAAATACCATGTTTTATTTTGACATTTTTGGATTTGTTGAGCTAACTTTTCTTCTTCTAGGTTATGCATTATAAACAAAAAATTGACCTTTGACAGGATCAATATTTTCATGGAGACCTCAGCTCTTTCTCTTCAGGGGACAGACATGTACTAATGATAATAAAAAATTGGTAGCAATTTATGATGAGTGAAAATGTTCTATTTATAAATATGAATTGTTAGCCAAGTATTATTAAAGATTTGAAGAATACTCACATCCTAGAAGGGAAAGACCAAGATAGACAAAGAGAATTATAGATCTCAGCCATAGAAATGATATAAGAAAAAGTAGAAAATATAAAACTTTAAAATATATATGCTTAAAGATCATTGAGAGGCAAGTGCATGTATAAATCAAGAACGCATTATGAGGGAATATAAGAAACAATAGATTGAGAATTCTCTTAAAAACTAAAAATAAGCAAAAACTAAAAATAATAGAGATCTATTATAAAACAGTAATTAGCAAGATAGAAATAAAGTTGATTAAAAGTTGGATGGTGATGCAGCAGTGATATGATGTGATTTTCTGTAAGGCTGATCACATTTGATGGTTCCGTGTTTGCATTTAGTGACTTCCCTGGACATGTTGGGTACATGTGTGTCCATGATTCTATGCTGGCTGAGGCTCAAGGTGGAGCATTACATGAGGACTCTATTGGAAGTGACTATTTCTCTTGCTTATGGAGACAAGAAATAAATAAACTTAAATAAAAAGTTAAATAAAATATCAGGTAACAGAAAAAAGGGGAGAAAAAGATTTAAAAATGTTACAGACATAGAAGATACAGAGAATTTAAGGCCTAACACATATTACACATGACAAGGACGAATAAAATAGAATTGGAGATAAAGATAATAATATTAATAATAAGTGGTCAAGAAGGCCACCAGGAGAATGAATATTTGAGCTAGAAGATGAGAAAGCATCTTGCAAATAGTTGTGGAAAAAGCATTCTAGGAAGAGGATTGTTTTTACAAAGTCCCAAAGGAAGGAATGCGCCTGGATTTTCTGAAGAACAGCAAAGAAGTCACTATAACTAGAGCAGAGTAGCCACAGTGAGAGTAGTTAGACATGAAGTAAGAGAAGTAACAGGATCCAGATTTTCTTGGTTTTTGTTTACCATTGTTGACTCACCCTAAGGTGCATGGGGAATGACTGGAGGGTTTTGAGCAGAAAGAATGACATGCTCCGACCTAGTTTTTCAAAAGATGAGGCCAACGACTGTTCTTGGTTAAAGTATGTTTGAAAGAATTCTTTTTCTTTCTCTTTCTTTCTTTTTTCTTTTTCTTCCTTCCTTCCTCTCTTTTTAGTTTGTTTCTTCTTTTTTATATTTTATTTTATGGAGACTATGTGGGTTATAATCTGAGTTCTTAATTATTTGAGACTGTCATTCTATTGTAAAATTACTATGCTTCCTAAACTTTTGCATTGAAAACTCAATAGCTATGGTAGTATCGGCACTTAATACAGTAAAAAAGAAATAAAAGGAGACTCCTATTTTCCTTTTGATGGAAATAAAATACATGTATTTATTTTTTAGAGAAGCTTCTATTATTGTTTCCCTTCAAAACTTAAATATTTCACCAGAGATATCTAAGCAGCAGTAATTTACCACTGATTTTATTTCATATGCGAGTCTACATTTTTTTATAGTGCTATAGCATTGATTTAGTTCTCACAGCTACTCAGTGAGCATCTATTATTATTACCTCCATTTTACAGCTAAAGTCAGTGAGGCTTAAAATGATCTATACCTTTTTATAGCTTTCAACACAGAGCTCTATTTACTTTGTTTCTCTACCTGCCTTTGCCTCTCCCTGAGTCTAGGTTGAGACTGAAAGGCACCGATAAGCAAATAAACTGTCAACAAACCTAATATTATTACAGAATAGCTTTTTGTTTGTTTGTTTGTTTGTTTGTTTTTGCACCACAGTTTATGATACTTAAATGCTGGTCTCTTAGCAGAGAAAAGATCACACATCTAGGAGATATGTGTAAGTTCACAAATGAACCTTGTTGGGTTGAGAAAAGGGTTACACAGGATGGGAGGCCATGCCTGACTGTGGGGACAATACTATCATTCAAATTATTTTGTGGTGTAAGCCACTGCCAGTCATTGCAGCCAAATCTTTCCTAAAAATACAGCCTTTCGAAGAATAGTATTTGATGGGATCATTGGTGTATTAAATACTTACCCCTCCAAAATTATACCTTAAGGTGGATAATAATGGTTTCCTCATTAATGGGCCATTTTGTGTTTTTATTTTACTTTTTGTTTATTTAGCTATAAAGCACAAATGC
Source organism: Tupaia belangeri chinensis (assembly GCF_000334495.1). Classification (NCBI taxonomy): domain Eukaryota; kingdom Metazoa; phylum Chordata; class Mammalia; order Scandentia; family Tupaiidae; genus Tupaia; species Tupaia belangeri. Next base: position 3,835,159 of record NW_006159700.1, read on the forward strand.
TATATAAAATAACGACATTCCTTGAAGAGATTTGTGTCTGAATTATTGTGTTCACTCCAGATATTTATCTAGCAGTTGATCCCATTAAAAAATTTAATGCCAACTTGATTTGAAGTAATAGAAAAATTCATCTTTATGTATTTGGCTCTGAAACATGTTTTCTCATTTAAAATTTCTCTTATTCCTTTAATTAAATAAATTTAGATTAGTTGGGATCTTGGCCATGGGTAGTGGCAACGTTTTAACATCATACGTAGATGTGGAGATGAGGTGGTTTTAGACCTAAGATTGGTTATTAGTCAAAATCAAAAGTAAATATTTAGTTTCTTTATTGAGACATGGGCTGAAAATAGCAGGCATAGGGAAGAAAATATATATCTTTAGTACATTCACAAATCTTTGCTAGAAATGGATGAAATAACAAACACAGTTTGAGAACATATGCCAACTGTGTGTCATCCTTATTTTAGAATATAGATAATGTGCAAAAACTTAAGAGCTATAGAGAAATACTTTAAGCATGTGTTCTTCAGTAATTACTAAGCCCTTTCAAGACTGCAGTGTCCACTTCTAATCCTACAATTTAAGAGGAAAAAAAATAGAATAGTTTCCAGGGGTCATCCACATGATTATTAATGAGTTGGGAATAAAAGTGATGAGTATGCTCCAAAGAATCTTTACTTGTTTAGTCTTGGTTAAACACTGAGAGATGAGCCTGATCTCTAAGTATATAAAAGATGAATATACAAAGGAGAGGAGCCAGCTGTCTTCTTGACTGCTGACTGAAAAAGCAAAAATGGGCTTAATTAGTAATTATCTTGTGGATATAGGCCTAGGCAAAATTTTATGTTTGTGTAACATGAGGATAATATGCCACTCCTTTCCTCAAAAAGATATTCTGGGATGTTTGACCTTTGAGAAAGCCTTTCAACTCTATTTTATAGTTCAAAAAGAGAACCAAATTATGTTTGAATAAGATAAAAGAATAAATAGAAGAAAAACAAAGCTTTTCAGAATGTTAACAAAACACGAGCTTTTAAGCAGTCATTACTCTTTGTTCTCCTTTATAAAATTTATTACTCTGAAAGTGAAAATTAATGTTTGGTGGGTGGAGATCAACTTGAAGATGAATAAAGTTTATAGTTACTTGTAAGTTGCAAAATTAGGCCATTTTAAGTAATCTATTAGTATAGTATGAATTTAGTATGCTACGGCTTACATAGAACTTAACTGTTGACATGTCCTCTTTTTCCCACTGAGCATAAGTGATGAACTCTTCTTAACACGTCTCAAACACCTCTGCTAGAGACTCCTGGCTGGAGCTGTTTTGATTACACACTAAGTGAGAAGTTATTCTTAAGCCACCTTAACAGAATCAGATGGCATTTCCACTGACACAGGTTTTAACAGTTCATTTCTCTCTATTATCAAATGCTTTTTGACTTTTGGGAATGATCATCCCTCCTAAATGCTCTGCCCTCACGAATTTGTTTTAAACATTTCTATCATTCTCAAAAACATTTTATAGTCTAGCTGCAGTTCAAATTAAGGGGTAGGCCTAATACAACTTGACTTCTCAAACAGTCAAAATTGGACCGAAGTAAGGCATGCTCACAAGATTGCTGGCAGATTTACACCCAGTTCTAGCCAAAAAAGTCTTTCTCACATTATTTCAGTGTGTCCAGTTCAATCCAGGTCAGAAACCAGAATGCAAAACATTCACCAATGTTTCTGGGCTTTCAGAAATCAGCAGTTGCTTAGATGGCTGAAAATGTATTTATTTAAATGTGATCCTGCTTTATGACATTTACCCTACCTGATTGGTAGAGGTTGTGGGAAGTAATACGCCTACAGAGAATGACCTGTTCCGTAACAATCTTAAGTTCTTTTTCTTTTCTGTATATTTCCATATCTTGTTTATTTTCTGAAACTTAGTAAGCATTTCATCATATCAAAAGACTAAGATTTATACTTATATCAGTTATAAGTCAAAACCATATATAAATACTTAGTTTCTTGATTCAATAGCCTATTGTTGAGAAAAAAAGATACATGTGTATTCAACAACAATAAGAAACCCTTTTGGTGGTGGTGAACATTTGATGGTAAAGAATAATGAATTTATAATAAAATATTTTGCTAATTTTGTGGTTGTAAGTGTAGACACTAATTCCTTGTCTTGGGCATATGAGATTTTGGCATTATTTATATAAATTAAAAATTCTTACAGAAAAAATACTCTTTGGGCAAGATTTGTGTAATTAAAAAATGACAAAAGACGTCACTCTAAATACATAACCAGGTCCATATTATAAGAGAAAATATGAAGATCTATATATCAGAGTTTCCAGGGACTTATTCTGTTTCACAAAATGTAATTTCTAGTTTCCTTCATGTTTGTCTATCTCTCTTCTTTCCAATCAAGAAAGCTAGATTTTAGGTATATATGCACACAGTGTATGTGGAATAGTACATTTATATGTGCAGAAACCCTACACTATAATTTTTTTAGAGATTTTTTTGCTATAGGACACATGTGCTTGGCAGAAAGAGACAGAGTGACAAAAATTGACAAATCATCTCCCATGGAGGATTGCCATACCACAATTCCTTCTCCTCCATTTTCCTCTTAGGATCTTGGGCACACACACACATGCACCTGGCATGAGTTTCAGGCCTCTGGATCCAGGACTGGAACCATGATTAGTCATGTGAGAGTCCAGTGCTTTGGCCATTATGCTACCTGCTGACCCCTAAACTAAAATTTTCTAGCAGTACAAGTTACAAAATCCCACTCATGCTTAAGCATAAAATGGAATTTTTTTGAAAAACATTTCGGTATTTTAAAGAATTTTAGCAAAAGTTGAACAACAATGAGAAAGCTGAGATAGCCTGGTGATATGAGCAGCTATATGCAAAGGATGTTCTCTCTAATGCTTCACCATTGCTGTAACTCAGAGTCAGTTTTTTTCTAGGCTTCTTAAACAAAAATATATGATTGAACATGGGCCTAACTGCGAAAGGAAGATGAACTTGGTACCCATTCTTTAATATACCTGTGTGTATTAACTAATGTGTTACCAAACAAACAAAAAGCCAAGAGCATAGCAAGATACAACAAATTGTCAATATTTAGTACTGACCCCCATACAAAGAACTACAAAGTTTATTGTTTTGATGAATGTCTCATTATTAATTTGATTCTGCATTTGTTGAAAGAAAAAGGTATCACTGCATAAATTTTTCTATTTTTAGTTAAATCTTTCTCATACTTACAAGATATTGCAAATATTTACTTAATTTATTAGGCCAACAAAAATAGTTAATTTATTAGTCCAACAACAAAACTGAGAAAGTTGGTTTATTTTCAATTAAATTTGTATATCTCATACATAGTTTTCAGAAATAAGATTATTTATTTATTTTTATTATTTTTTTATTTCACTTTCTTGTATACATTCAATCACATTATTATTTGGCTTATAAAATGGATATTTCAACAGGTGACCATTTCTCCCTAGTACAGTTGATAAAACTACAAAATATCTTTAACAGGTAATGCCACATTTCTTGTTGCCATTAATGCTTTGCCTCCCTACTTTTCTTCTAACTGTCCTTCCTCAGACCCTCCTCTTTCACACACACTGTATCTGGTATTTACATCTATATACTGTCTTTCTATATCCTTTAGTCAATTAGTTTCAGCCATAGAGTGTGGACAGTTTGTATGAATAAAGTGGGGACATACAACGTCTCTCCTTCATAGCCTGGCTTGCTTCACTCAACAGTGAATCTTCAATATTCATCCACTTCCTGTCAAAAGCCACGGTTTTTTTAATGAGTGAATAGTATTCCATTGAGTATATGTACCACAGTTTTCCTACCCATTCATCTGTTTGTGGGCATTTGGGTTATTTTCATGACTTATCCATTGTGAATAGTGCCACAATAAACATCGATGTGCAAGCACTTTTCCGATTAAGTATTCTTCTGTCCTTTGAGTAGATACCAAGGAGTGGGATTGCTGGATCATATGGTAGTTCTATTTTTAGATTTTTGAGGAATCTCCAAATTGTTCTCCATAGTGGCTGGACCAATTTACATCCCCACCATTAGTGTAAGAGTGTTCCCCTTTCACCATCCCCCCGCCCCCCAGCACTTATCTTTTTTTTTTTTTCCTTCTTTCAGTCATTCTATCTCATTGTTGTTCTGATCTGCATTTCCCTTACAATGAGGATGTTGAGCATTTTTTCATATGCCTTTTAGCTATTCATATGTCATCTTTAGAGAGTGTTTTTTCTTTGTTTGTTTGTTTTCAGTTAATTCTCCCATCTTTTAATAGGATTGGTTGTCTTTTTTGGAACAGCTTCTGGAGTTCCTATAAATTCTGGTTATCAGTCCCTTATCTGACGCATAGTTTACAAAAATATTTTCCCATTCTGAGGGCTGTCGATTCACACTAATTATTGTGTCTTTCACCATGCAGAAACTTCTTCATCTGATGTAATCCCACTTGTCTATTTGGGGGATTATCGACTGTGCTTTGAGGGGTCTTACTTAAGAAGTCTTTCCTTACCCCAGTGTCTCCCAGAGTCTCCCCAATGTTTTCCAGGAGCAGTTTTATAGTTTGAGGTCTTAGATTTAGATCTTTGATCCACCTTGACTTCATTTTTGTCAGAGCTGAGAGGTAGAGGTTCAGATTCATCTTTCTGCAAGTGGAAAATTAAAAGTGGAAACACATTGAGTAGGTAGATAACAAGATAGCTTTGTTAAAAAAGTAGCATAGGTTTGAATTTCCTTTCTCCTCTTTTCTTCTTTCCTTCTTTCCCTTTTCTTTATTTCTTTTCTATTTTTTAAAAAATAATCTTTGCAACTTTTAGAGGAGGTCAACATATTTTTACATCCACTTTTATAAATTAAAGAAAACTCAAACATTATTTACAATGTGCTACATAAATGATATTTTAAATAATATTGACTCGATCTCAAATATTTCTCTTATAGCATAGAACTCTGTGGTCCATGTATTATTTGACAGAGAAAGGATAGAGAATATTTACTAGTACAGAATTTTCCTTTCTTTTTTTTTCCCTAGTTTAAATGACTTTGTAAGGAACCCATATTTTTTTTATAACATGTAAATGTTAAACATAATTGTCCAAATTAAAAAAAAAAAACGACAATTTTAAACACTGATGATTTAAATAACAATCTCAAGTCTGCTTTTAATTCAGCATTACTAGTCTTCTGTAGAAATACATGAAGTTTTGCTTTATTGGGCAACTTAATTCTGAAATAATTCCATGTAGAAGAAAATAAGTCACTTAAGTATCAGTCAAAAATTATAACAATTTAATAAATTCTCAAATACCAATTTTGTTTTGCATTATACATTGTTTTTAATAATAAGTAAATGATTTAAAATTAAGAATGTTTTCATTTATTTTCTTAAAAGAGATTTTTGCTATTGAGTGCATACACTCACTGGAGAGACAGAGACAGAAAGCAAGAAATCATCCCCAGGGTTGATGATTATGCTGCAGTCCCTTCTCGGTTCTGCTCCTGGGATCTTGGGTACACAAGCAAATGCGCCCAGTATAAGTTTTAAGCCACCAGGTCTGGGACTGGAACTGTGGTTGACTATGTGGAAGTTCATTCAATCTACTGATTCCAAGAATATTTTGAAACAATAATGGCTAAAAAATTTTACTGCCAACGATGTCTAGTTAAATTCGGTATTTTGAATTTAAAATGTTGCCAAATAATTCTATCAATCTGTTGATGTCTAACATCATAAAACTATTTTCTCATTTTTCTAGGTGAGGAAAAGGAGGAAGAATATATTTATAGGTAGTTCTAATTTCTTTGCCAATTTGCCATATAGGTGCAGTGCAATAAAGTGTTCCTTTTCAACTCCAGAACATTATTTCATTTTACCTCTGAAGAGTTGGGGGTGGAGTAAGACAGTGGGCAATTTTACTGGCAATACTCTCTGATTTCATCATTATTTTAACTGAACTCGCGTATGTCTGAAAATTTAAAAAGCGAGACTATTTTAAGCAAGTCTAAAGGACTTTTTGTTGGTAATCCTTGAGGATTTAACCAGTTCCAGTTGAATCATCAGAGATGATTTCTTGCTCTGTTCCTCCCCCCCCGCCCCCCAGTTTCTTTGCTCAGGTCTCTTACATTATGCCAAATTCACTGTCTTGAGAATTTTCTCCAATTGCATCTACAAGGCATGACTGGTTTTGAACAGAATCACTGGGCTCCTTTCACAAATGATATATATCAATGCATCAAGTTGACTGCAATGTTAAATTGATCATGAAGGCTTTTCACATAAATTGAACAAGTGTAAGATTTTTCAAGTGTCTAAAAATTCCAGTTACTTTAATACGGATTACAATTAATTCCTAAAATTTCCTTGTTTAATTTAAATAACTCTGTATTAAATTGACTCAGTTCATCATGATTCCTCTTTGCTCATACAAATGGCCTTTTTAAAAGAGGTCGTATTCATCAGCTTGCTAGCAGATTTTGACTGAGTGACCTGACTGATATTGGCTCTCTGTTTTCATATTACTTCATTTATTGCATTATTAAATCAATATTTATTTTAGAAGCCAAGAAAATGTTTTACCCTTCAATATGATTGCCTCCCTTGAGTCCATTAGCTCATTTTTCTCGAATTAACTCTATGTACACTAAACCCATCTCCTAACTTTTCTGATCCTGAAGTCTTATTTTGCATTCAGGCAGAAAACCCAACTTAGTCTTGAATTTTCAAAGAATGTTAACACGAAAAATGACCTTACAAATATTCTACCCTATACTCCTTTTGGATCAGTATTGCCACTGCAGAGATGAAGAATTTTTTGAGGGAAAGTCATGGCATGTAAAACTGTAGTTCAATATGTACTTGTTGATTAATCCTGGAAAATATTTAGATTTATGGAAAAGATTGGTCAGCCCTTTCAATGACCTATTCATCAAGCTACCATATTTTTAGTGCTTTCAAAGAACTTTAACATGATAAAAGAGGTTTTGTTCTTCATTTAGAGTTACGCAATTCATGTAGATGGTGCTAGAAATGAATTATTCAGACTGGTGCTCCAGTATTCTTTCAATTTAATAAAAATACATAAGTATACAAATTATATATTAACATATGCTCACATTTTACCATAAGTTTGGCTTAAAAGAAAAGGAAAACAATACTTAGACTGAATGAACTGAGATTTCTGTCTGACTTAAAACTTACCTATTTCTTGCTAGGAACTTTAATTTAGATTGAGTTTTGAAATTTTGATTAAAAAAATGCACACTGCCTAGTATTTTAAAATAAATTTTTTCCATGAAACTCATTGCTATTTTCTCTGGTTTTTAGTATTGTCTAGTGAAAATGGCCAATATGGACAACTTGCCTCAGTAAAAAAAAAACCACATTTCCAATAAGGGGACTTTTAAATATTATCTTCATAATTAAACCACAAAAAAAATAGCCTGGATTAATCTGCATTTTGCCAAGGTCAACATAATAGTCATATTACATACTTATGATGTGGAAGCAATGGCTAGTGAAGTTTTTAATTTAAGGTCTATTATCTTTTTCAGATAACACTGTGTGTTGGGCAATAAGAATGCTTTTGCTGCGTTTTCCCAGGAAATATATTCCTCCCGATTTTAAGATCAGAGGTTTGTTTTGATTTTTTTTAATGTTCATAACTTTCTTTTCTAAAACAAGGAAGAACATAAGATTACTTATAAACAAATAGAGATTCTCATGGATACTACTGATTGGGTTACCAAAATTACATTTGCTTTTCTAGCCAAATTAGCACTTTGCTGTCACTCCCATGTTTCTCTATCTAAAAGGGAGGCTGCATATGCTAGGCTGTCAGCTTTTCCAGCCACACTCACAAATATTTTCCCTATGCTGCAAACTAAACCCTTGACTCAGTGTCTCACCCAGTAGACATTATTCATTTTGAAACAGCACAGCTGTAATTCAGATTTTATGTCTGATACCTTTGCTCCATGAGTTAGGTTTCAAAAGTAAGCCAAAATATTGAGAAATATATTTAATAAATTTCATTAGAGAGAGAATCTATAAATGCAATCAATGTTCAAATGCTGAAAATATCAGTATTTCTGTTGATAGCAGTAACAGAATTTTTGGAATAGTTATGAAACATGGAATATTTATTTATGATGTACTTCTGCTTTAGTTAATGTATTCATGCTTAACCATTGTGTCTTTGATAAATGTGTATATAATGATTTAATTCATTAATTGTCTTTATTTCACCTTTCAATGGCAAATGGTGAAGAGTTGTATCTTGTTATTAGAAAATTTGTAAAAAGAAGTTTCTGGAGGCTGTGAGCATCATCAAAAAAGGACAAAGATGTGGAAAGTACATCCAGTCCACAAGAAGGGTAAAAGCTGTGGGTATATCATATATTCAGCAATAGAGCATGGGATAGAGTGAGTCAAGGGAAGAAACTGGCATTCAGAGAGTAGGATGAAATATGGTGGTTCCATTCATGACTAGTATCAAAGAGGTTCAGAGTGAGACACTGAGGTTTCCATGAGGCAAAAGAAACACTGTAACCAAAATTTCTGTAGAAAAGAACATATGGAGAAAGATTAGATATTTGTATCAAGGTGATCTCTCCTTAAGAAAGATGACATTGGTCATACCATTTGAAGAGCAGAGACAGGATTTTGGTAATGGAAAGGGGGAATTGGAAGAGTGTGGCAGTGCTATCATGCTACAAAAATTTTCAGGCATTTAGACATGATTTTCTATATAGAAAGGAAAGACAAAAATGACTCTTCCAAATTTGAGCACAAGGTTGGTGTTCTTTCCTAACTCACAAAAAGCAAAATATGAGAGCCAGACTAACAGCAACACTGAATTTATACCATCCTAGATTTTTCAAATGTATGAGAGGTCTCATATTAAACAAAGTAAATACAGAGTTCATGATCAGCAATGTAAATTAGAAAAATTATTCAATATACAGCATAAAATGACCAAAAGATGGAAAATATTTATTCATGACTAAATGATAAACTGTGAAAAGTTTCGATATATGTGTAACTACAATAGAGAGAGTGCTAGAAAGAGAGAGAGAAAGAGGGAAGCAAAAGAAAAATATATCATGACTCAAAATTTTCTATAACTGATAAAAAAATGAATGCATTGTTCAGAAGCCTACATCAATAATGCTGTGTAACAAGCAACCCAGTATTTCAGTAGCTTACTAGACAACACATTTATTTTTTTGTTCACAATTCTCCAGACTGCTTGCTATTCAAACTCAATATTGCTACATGTGGCTTTTTTTTTAAGACTAGTCACTAATTTAGACTAGCCACTGATCTTTTCTCATGGTGGTTGGCAGTAACATAATGGACAAATGGAAACATCTGCTATTTCATAAGGTCTTGGAAAGATACTGACACAATTTCACTTCCTCTTCATTCTACTGACCAAAGCATTTCCTGTGGACAAGCTTATTTTGACAGAGATGGAGATATGTACTCTTTCCATTTCAAATCTAAGTATGTTCATGTAGGGAAGGAAGAATTAGGAGCATGTAATAAAATATGCCACAGACACCCATCCAATTTCAAGAAGTACAATGAATACCAGAAAAAGTAATTAACTAAATGATAAAGAATTAAAGACAAAGGGTATTTAAGTGTAGGCAAAGAAGACATACAAGGGGTCATCGAAATTTGTTTTAAAAAAATAGAGTTCAAGTACAAGTTTATGTTGGTGCAAAAATTTTTTAAATCTTTTTTTTATAGTATGAATTTTTCAGGTACTTTACGAAGGCTTCTAATATTCTCTTCAAAGTAGTAACACTTAGCTTACTTTTCAATACCTTCATCAACAGCAAGAATAGTAATTGTTTAAAATATTAGTAGAGTAAAAGTGTTCAAGTAAAATGAAAAATATGGTCAGATTGAGTAAAAAAAAATCTAGCTATAAATTACTCACAAAATGTACAGATTGGAAACTTGGAAGATGAAAAAATACATTTCGCGATGGGTAAGAGAAAGCTGTACCGCTGAACATCTCTCTTTTTAAGGTGGACTTTCATAAATGGCAATGAGTACATTAATCAACCATAGCTGTCATGTTTAACTTGTTTAATTTACTTCCTTAATTCTGTTTCTCCTCCCTTGCCTATATTAATAATTATCTGAGATTTTTTCCCCACATGCTTACCATTAAATGTGCATTTGGCAGAAGTAAAAATTATTTTTTAATTGAACTCTGAAGGTAAAAGTTATAATTTTAGAAAATATAATAGTTATAAAAAATGAATCTTTGCCATTCTTGTGCATCTTTACTGAGTAATGACTATTATTATTACACTGTAATATAATACAGCATATATTGTGCACATTTATATACAACTGATTTTTTTTTTTTTTAATTTGCTGGAGAGGGAGAGAGTAAGCAAACCACCTTCATGGGGATGGCCAGGATGTAATCTTTTCTACATTCTCTTTTAGGGATTTTGCATGCACACATACATGCCTGGCACATTTTTCAAGCTTCTAGGTTTGGGACTTGAACCATACTGTTGATTATGTGGGATTTGGCTTACTTAACCACCAGTTAACAGACGACCCCAATTGATTATTTCTTAAGAATTATTATTAATTGATATATTTTATTGTATTTCATTTCTCCATTTATTTTTCCAGATCTTGAATGTAAGCAACATTCATATGCCACATTATCATTCCTAAAGTTAGATTAGCATATCACTTTTACTAAAATCATTTCAAAGATACTAATCCCAGATCTCAGGTATATGTTATTAAATACAAATATTAATGAAGAATGGAGCAAAAAAATTAAACTGGATTACATGAGCTGAAATGTTTGCTGTCCTAGGAGTTGATGGGCCATATTTTTTTTATTTTATGATGACCTGTTCTGAATTATTAAAAAATATAGAGCTTGACATGTGAAAAATTATGATGTTTAAAAAATTTACTACTGTGTTTGTAATAGGAAGAGAACTAGACAGGGAGAAATAAAAATTGGATGCTAGTTGTGATTTCATGTACTATGATATGACATTGCCTGTCCCGGTTACTGTTCAAAAAATGTTTTTTCATTGGTAAATAGAGATAGAAACACATCTTGAGGTTGGTGTGAAAGTCTAATAGAACACAATATGTAATCTAAACTTTTGTATACTTAATTTTATAAAGTTAGTGGTGTTATCTATTTCCCCATACTTTACTTAAGCATCTTCTATATTTTGGAGATTTCCCCCATGAAAATGCTGTATGCTCTAAGAGAATATTCTTATCTCGTGCTCCATCTATATTCACCTTTTCAACGAATGCCCACACATCAAACCTCACTCCTCTCTGACAAAAATTTTCTACACACCTTCTGAGTTTTATCTTGAACTGTCAAATAACCAGTAATAACATATGCGAGGTCACCAATAGCCACTTGCTATGCGTATTCCAACAGAAATCAAGAGTCACTAGTCAAACATCTTTGGATGCCTTGTAATAAAAAAATATGTGCATGAAGAAAGGAAGATTGTGGGACAATGGGAATATCTGAACTCATTTACTCATCCAAATTTTGTCTTATTTTCAAATAAAGGGTCAACCTTAAATTAATAATTATATTAAAAGATAAGAAACAGAGCAAATTAAACATAATTGGTTGAAAAATTATTCTCATTATACTCAGTTGCATAAAAAATTATTTCCTTGTTTTCTGAAGCTGCTTTGACACCCTTCTCAATTTCATTTACTAAGTAGCAGTGAGATAAAAGTTGAAGAAAGTTAAATGTAGATCAATTTAGTTTAAAACATAATGTATATAGGTATTTGGAGAGTCTGTAAAGATTTGAATCCCTCATTTCTGGAATAATATCTCAAAACTTTCAGATCACTCTCTGCTCTTTTCTAAGATACTTGGGATCTGAGGGATGGACATTTATGACCTTGTGGGAGGAGGAAAATTGGGAATCTCCAGCTTTACTCATGGTTGGGTATGTGCTGCAGCTCTCCCTTGAGATATGAAATTGGGAATCTCCAGCTTTACTCGCGGCTGGGTATGTGCTGCAGCTCTCCCTTGAGATATGGATGATTCGCCCTACCCCAGTTCATTTTGCTAAACATTGCTGATGTCCATTTGATTAATTTATGGCATATTTATTCTTGGAAATCTCAGACTAGGAGTTTTTTGCTGACTTTTTCTCCCTTGGACTCATTCCATTGCTGTACACTTCAGTCTTTACAACAACTTATCAGGCCCCATGAAAATTTACTGGCTGTAAATTTGGCATGCATGAACCTTATAAAATAAAGTTCCTCTGCTTGACTATACCATGTCTTCCTCATAGATATATTGGCAAGAACTCTGTTGGCATGAAGTCATCTTGCAGAACAGTTACTTCTCTAAAACCTCATTCCCTTGTCATTCCCTTCAATTTATCTAACATATTTGTCACATTCCAGGCCAATGTCCAAAGAAGAAAGGCTTGGATCTGGAAAGTTTACCCACCAGTTGTGCCTCTTTATTCCTTTGCTTTCTCATTTTGTCTTTTTTCTTCTTTCTCTTTCTTCCTTTACTTCTTTTTCTTTCTTTCTTTCTTCTTCCTTGTTGCCACAATTTCTGAGACAGAAGTAGTTGACTGAGCTCTAGTGATTTTCTCTTATTCCCTAGGTTGACATAGCCTTTACTTGCCTCCTTGTAACTAAAATGTCAGACAGAGTACAGGAAGAAAAAAATTGCTTTTAATTAAAATAAATTGAAGATTATTTTAAAATACTACTTTGTAACAAAAGAAGAAAACTAAACTAGTTCATCTTGGTGAACTATGTCACATACCACCTCTTTTCTGAGACACCATTCTTTCCTATAGCCCTATAACCCACTCCTTCCCACTCATTTTTGGAAGAATCTTCTATTTGTTCATTAAATAGTGTCACCTCGGTGTTTTTTTTTGTTTGTTTGTTTGTTTTGTTTTTTTGGGAGAGGTTTTTGCTATAGGGCACGTGCGCTCGCCAGACAGACAGAGACATAGAGACAGAAAGTGAGAAATCATCCCCCAGGAGGGATGGTCACACTGCAATCCCTTCTCCTCCATTCTCTCGG
>NW_006159700.1:3851796-3852268 GCF_000334495.1 Tupaia belangeri chinensis
AAAAGTGCTTGCACATCAATGTTTATTGCAGCATTATTCACAATTGCCAAGACATGGAAACAACCTAAATGTCCACAAACTGATGAATGGATTGGAAAAGTGTGGTATATATACTCTACGGAATACTACTCAGCTATAAAAAATTATAAGACCCTAGAATTTGATAGAAAGTGGTCAGATATGGAGGACCTATTGCTGAATGAAGTAAGCCAGGCTATGAAAGAAAGATATTGTATGTATCCACTCCAATATACACTGACTATCCACACTCTATAGTAGAGAGCGAAAAATTGGAGGACATAAAAGCAGTGAAGGTACTTAACGAGAATAGGACAGTGTGGAATGGGGGAGGTGAAGAGAAGAGGATAGAGAAAGATAGCAAGAGAACAATAGAGAGGCAGGACGGAGTGACAATCAGATATGGCTTATTTCCCTGTTGGTGATGACATGTATAGTATTCTCAACTGGATTG
>NW_006159700.1:3852347-3860848 GCF_000334495.1 Tupaia belangeri chinensis
ATAATAATAATGATTAGGAAAAACATAGAAAAGGTATTGAATGTTGAAGTGGGGAGATTAATGTCTCTGTATTGACTGACATGTATGGCATTCCCTTTTGAAAAAGCAATGGAATACACTGTAAAGTCATATGTAATCCACTGTAATATAAAGAAGATTATGATGACAATAAAAATAAAAAGAAGAAAAAACTGAAATCTGCTCCTGGCACTTAAAAAAAAAAGAACATATAGAAATTAAATAATGTAACACACATGTCCATTTAGGGAATTTCTTCCTTTCTTTTTTTTTTCCAGTATAGATTTTCCATATAATAATTAGAATTTCAGATTACAAAATTAAAATTCTTATTATGGAATTTTGAGTTTGACTCATTGTTCTTCCACTTGTAAAACTACCTTATTCCTAGTCACAGGTGGACCACATGCGGTTCTAAATCACATAAAGAAAAATGAATTTGTTCATACCACATTTTGTCCAATTACCTGAAGGAGAAACAATAGCTAGCAAGCAAACAGATGTTAAAAATAATTGATTTTTCAAAACTTTTTCAGATGAGAACTATTCAGAATATTAATTAAAAATTGTAAATAATACAGAACAACCACCATTGGCATTGATACAATACTAAAAAGAGAGAGAGAGAAACACAAATGCCCTCAACAGGGTATTCCAGCCTTCCTAGACAGCCAAGACCATAGGATATGCACAGGTTGACCAGGAAAATAAATCTGTAATCTTCTATATGGATCCAGCATTGCTTAAGCAGCTCATTAACATTGACTCATCGAGCCAGGCCTCAACGGTCATTTCGCTAGATTTTTAGTTTCTAATTTCACATCAGAGACTCTTACCATGAAGTATACGTGTGTGTGAAATTAAGTGTAAATCATGTTCTGAGTAAACAAGTAAAACATTATTCGCTATTTAGTTGAGATTTGATAGACTTTCCCCCTTGGTTATAAACATTTCTTTTTAAAAATAGAACATGTTGGTAATATTCTCAATGTTTAAATATGAACACAAGTTAAATATTTTAAGTAATCTCAGCATAGAAAGAGCTGCATTTGTGTCAACAACTATAGTTTGATTAAAGTTATTGTAGTGTTTGTCTTTTAAGGCAAGAACCTTAAAAACAAAAAAACAAAAAACAAAAAAAAGAGAAAACAAAACCTTTTTTCATGTTTTTTTAAGATTTCAATATTCTTTTTTTTTTCTTTTTAGAAACATCTGATAATGAAAAAAGTTGTAAGTCGTTCATAAAGTGTAAAGTGTATAGAAACTATCTTCATCATAAAAATGATACTTCCAGCACTTTCAACTGTGGGGTTTTATGCATAATCTTAAATAGTATTGATAATTTTCTGTCCATAATTTCCTAAATTAATTGAAATAATTATATGCAGAGAAGACCTATGTGATTATCCATGAAAAGAACACAGATAAGTTATTTTCTTAGAGATGTACTCTTTTATAGATTGATTTCTCTTTGATATGGAAAATAGCTTTATACTGATTTTAAAAAAATAATTACTTCTATTATTTTAATTTAATTAATCAATTTATTAATCAATTTATTTATTCAAATTTGACCAGAAAGGGACAGAGTGAGTGAGATAGAGAGAGAGGAAGAGAGAGAGAGAGTGAGAAAGAAAGCTGCCAGGTCTGGAACTTGAACCGCTGCCAGCCATGTGGGAGCCCAGTGCCTGTAACCACCACACCTCCTGCCAGCCCCAACGTTATACTGATTTTTAATCTGTTGGTTATACTCATAGATTTTATTTAAATATCTATCTATCTATCTATCTATCTATCTATCTATATATGTAATTCTATTAATTCTATTTTCTTATTTTTTACGCTTAATCATAGTACATCTCCACAGCATACAAAATGAATCTTCCAAACATGAATACACTGCATATCAGTTCAGTCAAAGACATTATCTTATGCATTATCATCAACAGATAATGTTTTTAAAATTTTAAATAATGGAATCTATGTGAAACTGAATGCTTAGCTTCATTTTTTAGTGATGTATCTCAAATAGTCTATATTAACAAATTCAATGGGAAAACTTATGCAATATATCTCCAAAGTTTTCAATAGCATTTTCCCTAAACAGGCTTCAACTTCTTAATATTGCAATTCTTTTGGAAGAAATTTGTGGTTTCTATGGGTGCCTCTAACAATCTTTATTTTGTCATTTTTAAATATCATGTATTTTTGAAGTGGCATTGCTAGACACCAGGCTACCTGTGGCCACAGGCATTAATGGTTGGGACCTGTGGCTCATCCCTCTCCCCCCACAACCCTCTGCTCCACTTGCCTTTGGACTTTCAGAACTTCTATGTTTTGAATAGCATGTGGTGTGCATGCACCGTACAATCTTTTATTAGCTCCTGAGGTGAAGTTCATTAGCTCAGTTGGAGGCTCACCACTATTTAGAAACATGGAGGACTTTGGGTCACCTAGAACCTGTGACAGCAGTGCAAGGTACTGCTGAGCAACAGGGAGGCAGACCAGAAGAGAGACTGCAAATTTTCTACTCCTGCACACCTTTGAACACTCAAAGGTACCTTGAATAAGGTAGGAAGAAAAGTATAGATCACCAGATGACTAGGAACAATTGCAGAGGCACAAGAAACATGAGCAACCAATACATATCTCTCCCCAATGGGAAAACATCAGTCCCACATTACCCACAGACGACACAATGGATATCGTGGACATGTCAGATAAGCAATTCAGAATGTTTGTAGTGACCAAATTGACTGAGATACCAGACAAAAAAGGCAATGACCTCCAGGAGATGAGGAAGCTCTTTCATAATTTGAAAGAAGAAATAGACACCTTATAAAAGAATCAGATAGAACTGTTAGGGATGAAGAATGTGAAACAGGAAATGAAAATCTCCCTCAAAAGTATTAAAAGTAGGTTAGATCACACAGAAGATTGAATTTCGAATATAGAAGACAAAACTCCTGACCTAGAAAAAAGTATCAAGAAGATTGAAAAAAAACACCAAGAAAAATGAGGGTAGTATGTGAGGAATACGGGATACCATCAAGCGCCCCAACATTAGGATAATTGGTATCGCATAATAGGAAAAAAGTAATAAGTGCATTGATAATTTATTTCATGAAATTCTGGAAGAAAACTTTCCAAACCTAGAAAGGCATTCAAATATCCAGACTCAAGAAATACATAGGACCCCAGATAATCCAATCCAAGAAGATCCTCTCCAAGGCACATCATAGTCTGATTGGCAAAAACAACAGACACAGCAAGATACTAAAGTTGACAAGAGGGAAACGTCAAGTTACTTACAAAGGTCATGCCATCAGGATAACATCGGACTTCTAATCGGAAACAATGCAGGCAAGGACAGAATGAGGAAATATAGTCAAAGAAGAACATTATACCTGGCAAGATTACCTTTCATATAGGGAAAAAAGATAAAAACAATATCGAATAAACAAAATCTGAAGGAATTTACTAACTCCAGACCAGCTCTTCAAGCAGTTCTGAAGGGAATGCTATACAAGGAAAACCAAAAAATTAGACAGATAGTTCTAAGAGAACAAAAAACATCCAAGAAAATGGCTCATCTAAGTATAGGAACAGGTCTGGAAATATTGATAATAACATTGAATGTTAATAAATTAAATGATCTAGTTAAGAGACACAGACTGGGTGAATGGATAAAAAAATAAATAAATAAAAAACAGAAACCCTCTATCTGTTTTCTGCAAGAAACACACCTTATGGGTAAACGCAAACATAGACTAAAAATGAAGAACTAGGAAAATATGTTCCATGAAAATGGAAATCAAAAAAGGGCTGGAGTTGTAATATTGATTTCAGACAAAATAGGCTTTAAGACAAAAACTGTAAGAAGAGACAAATAAAGGCATTATAAAACAGTAAATGGGTTAATTCAGCAAGAAGACATAACACTTATTAATATCTTTGCACACAACGCAGGAGCACCTACATATGGGAAGGAAAGGTTGCTGGAGCTAAAAAGAGAGATAGGGAGCAACACTATAATTGTTGGGGATTTGAACACCCCATTACCCCATTTAGACAGATCTAGACAAAAAACAAACAAAAACAAACAAACAAACAAACAAACAAAAACACAGAGAGATACAGGACCTAAATGATACCGGTTTTTGAAGGGTTTGATAGATATCTATAGAATATTCCACCCTAAGACCACAAAATATACAGTTTTCTCACAATGTCATGGAACCTTTTCAAATATTGACCATATGATAGGATATAAAATGAGCCTTTACAGATTTAAAGGCATAGAAACTATATCCAGCATCTTCTCTGAACATGATGGAATTAAACTCAATATTAATTTCAAGAAACACACTCGAAAATACAAAAAAAAAAAAACATGAAAACTGGACAACCTACTTCTGAATGACTTCTTACCTACTAAAGAAATTAAGTTTGAAATAAAAAAAAACTATGAAAGCAAATGATAATGAGTACATAAATTTCCATAATTTATGGGACATGGCAAAAGCAGTCAAAAGAGGGAAATTCATAGCAAATAGTGTGCATAAAAATAAGATGGAAAGGTGGCAAATAGAAAACCTAACATCCATGCCTCAAGGAATTGGAAAAATAACAACAACAATAATAAATAATGACAGACAGAAAGAAAAATAAAGATTAGAGCAGAAATAAATGAAATAGAAAATATACAAACCATACAGAAAATAAATGAATACAAAAGTTGCTTCTTGGACAAGATTATCAAGATCAACACACCACTGGCTATTCTGATAAAGAAGAAGAAAGAAAGAAACCAGATAAATCAAATATATAATGAAACAGGCAACTTTACAACAGACATAATAGAAATGCAAAATATCATTACAGGATACTATGAATGACTATATGCCAACAAACATGAGAACATGGAGGAGATGGACAAATTCCTGGATGTATATAATCTACCAAGATGTAATCAGGAGGACATACAAAACCTGAATAGACCCATAACAAGCCATAATATTGAATCAGTAATAAATAACCTACCGACAAGGAAAAGCCCAGTCCAGATGACTTCACATCTGAATTCTACAAAACCTTTACGGAAGAGTTAACCCTTTTCACTCAAATTATTTCTAAATATTTAAAAGGAAGGAAACCTTCCAAATTCATTCTATAAAGACTCCATCATCCTCATTCCCAAAACAGATAAGGACTTGACAAAAAAGGAAAACTACAGACCAATATCACTAATGAATATATATGCAAAAATTCTCAACAAGACACTTGCAAATCATATCCAACAACATATAACAAAGATTATTCATCAAGACCAGGTAGGCTTTATTCCAGGGATGCAAGAGTGATTCAACATATGCAAGACCATAAATATAAGACACCATGTTAACAGAAAGAAAGATAAAAACTGTATGATTATTTCAATTGATGCAGAGAAAGCATTTGATAAAATACAACATCCTTTCATGATTAAGACTCTCAGTAAGATTGGTAGAGCAGGGTCATTTCTCAATACAATAAAAGCCATATGTGAACAACATATAGCTAACATACTGAATGGAGAAAAGCTAAAAGCATTTCCACTAAAAACTGGTGGTAGACAAGGCTGCCCCCTTTTTCCACTGCTTTTTAATATAGTGCTGGAAGTCTTAGCTAATGCAATCAGAAAAGACAACAATATAAAAGGCATTCAAATAGTCAAAGAAGAGTTGAAAATATCTTTCTACACAGATGACATGATGGTATCCTTAGAAGATCCAAAATTTTCATGAAAAAAACTTCTTGAAGTAATAAATGAACACAGTAAAGTGGCAGGATACTAAATCAACATCCAGAAATCTATATCATTTTTATATATGAACAACAAGTTGAGTGAAGGTAGAGGTGAAGAAAGGAATCCCTTTTACTATAGCCACAAAATGTATAAGATACATAGGGATAAACCTAACTAAGGAAGTCAAAGGCTTTTACAAAGAAAACTAAGAAAATCTTAAAAAAATATTGAAAAGGGCATAAAAAACTGGAAGGACATCTTATGTTCCTGGATTAGAAGAATTTACATAATCAAAATGGCAATTATACCCAAATTAATTACATATTTAACTCAATTCCAGTTAAAATACCAGAGATATTCTTCACAGATCTAGAAAAGACAATCACAGAATTTGTCTGGAATCATAAAAGACCTCATATTGCCAATGCAATTCTGTGCAAGAACAGTGGAGAGTGGGTGGCATATTGCTCCCCAACCCCTAAATATACTATAACGCTGTAATAATCAAACAGCATGGTATTGGCACAAAAAACAAACACTTGGACCAATGTAGATTACATACATCCAGGAATTTGTCCATCTCCTCCATGTTCTCGTGTTTATTGGCATATAATCATTCATAGTATCCTCTAATGATATTTTGTATTTCTATTATGTCTGTTGTAAAGAGACCAATAGAGACACCAGAAATAAACCCCAAAGCTTAGAGATGATGGATTTTTAACAAAGGATACCAGTCAATCTATTGGGAAAAGGAAAATCTCTTTAGTAAATTGTGCTGGAAAAACTGGCTATCCACCTGCAGAAAGATGAAAACGCACCCCATCTTTGACCATTAACAAAAATCGACTCAAAATGGGTGAAAGATCTGAACCTAAGACCTGAAACTATAAAACTACTGGTGGAAAATACTGGGGAAACTCTAGGAGATATTGGGGTAGACAAAGATTTCTTAAATAAGACTCCCAAAGCACAGGCAAAAATCTCGAAAATACAGTTTGGACTGTATAAGACTAAGCAGTTTCTGCACAGTGAAGGACACAGTAACAAGTGTAAATCAACAACCCTCAGAATGGGAGAATATTTTTGTGAAATATACCTCAGATAAGGGACTGATAACCACAATACACAGGGAACTCAAGTGACTTACCAAAACAAACAAACAAACAAACAGAAAAAAAAAAAACCCACAATTTAAAGATGGGAAAAAGAGCTGAACAAAAAATCTCTCTAAGGAAGACATATGAACAGCCAAAACTCATATGAGGAAATGTTCACCATCCCTCATCATAAGGGGGATGCAGATTAAAACCACAATGAGATACTAACTTTTATCAGGATGGCAAAAATTAAGAATATAAAACTGATAAGTGCTGGCAGGGATGTGGTGAGAAGGGAACTCTCCTACACTATTGATGTGAATGTAAACTGTTTCAGCCACAGAGAACATTATGGAGTTTTCTCAAAGATCTACAAGTAGAATTACCATTTAATCTACCAATCCCATTTCTGAGTATTACCCAAAGGACAGGAGAATACTCAGTCGGAAAAGTGCTTGCATATCTATGTTTATGACAGCATTATTCACAATTGTAAGACATGGAACCAACCAAAATGTCCACAAATAAATGAATGGATTGGAAAAGTGTGTCACAGGGACTAGCAGTTAGCGTAATGGCTATGTCACTGAACGCCCATGTAGCCGACCGTAGTTTGAGTCCCGGACTTGGTGGCTTAAAACTCACACCAGGCACATGTGCGTGTGTGCCCAAGATCCTGAGAAGAGAATGGAGGAGAAGAGATTGAAGTGTGGCCATCCTCTGTGGGGGTGGGGGGGTGATTTCTTGCTTTCTGTCTCTCTGTCTCTCTCTTTCTGGTGAGCACACACAACCTATAGCAAAAACCCTCCCCTCCCCCCAAAAAAAAAGTGTGGCACATATACTCTATGGAATACTACTCAACCATAAAAAAAACAACAAGACCCTGTTATTTGAAAAAAAGTGTTCAGATATGGAGGATCTATTGCTGAGTGAAGCAAGCCAGGATATGAAAGAAAGATATTGTATATCTCCATTTAATATGTATGGACTATTCACACTTCATGGTAGAGATTGAAATACTGGAGGGCAAAAAGTAGTGAAAATAGTTACAGGTGCTGAAGAGAGTGTAGAACGGCTCAGGAGAAGGGAAGAGTATAGAGAAGGATAGCAAGAGAACAAACAGAGAGGCATGATATTAATGTAACACAGAAATAGTTTATTACCTGTTGATGATAACATGTGTAGTATTCTCAACTGGACTGGTCTGAGAAGTATTTCATGTTGGGTAAATTCTTTTTACAAGCAAAATGATATATAGTGATTGAATGATTTTAAAAAGAATGAAAATAAAAATAATAATAATAATCTGGGGAAAAGTGATGAAAAGCTATTTGGGATCAGCAGTTAGCATAATGGTTATGTTGCTGAACTCCCACATAGCCGACCACGGATCGAGTCCCGGACCCAATGGCTTAAGCTCATGCCAGGCATGAGTGCGTGCATACCCAAGATCCCAAGAAGAGAATGGAGGAGAAGGGATTGCGGCATGGCCATCCCCCCTGAGAGATGATTTCTCGCTTTCTGTCTCTCTCCGTCTTTCTGGCAAGTGCACGTGCCATATAGCTAAAACCTCTCCAAAAAAAAAAAAAGTGATG
>NW_006159700.1:3860915-3880128 GCF_000334495.1 Tupaia belangeri chinensis
CACTGGACTCCCACATAGTCTACCGTGGTTCGCGTCCTGGACCCGGTGGCTTAAAACTCACACCAGGCGAGTGTGTGTGCGTGCCCAAGATCCCAAGAGGAGAATGGAGGCGTGGCCATCCCCCCTGGGGGGTGATTTCTCACTTTCTGTCTCTCTGACTCTGTCTGTCTGGCAAGTGCACGTGCCCTAAAGCAAAAAATAAAAATAAATAAATAAAAACCCAAAAAACAAACAAACAAAAAAAACTCTCTTCAAAAGCTATTTAATGATGATGATGTGGATAGTAATATCTTTGTATTGACTGATATACATGGTATTCCTTCTTGAAAAAGAAATGCAATACACTGTAAAGATATATATTATTCAATGTAATACAAACAAAATTATGATAATAAATAAAATTTTAAAATAAATAAAAACCCAAAAAACAAACAAACAAAAAAAACTCTCTTCAAAAGCTATTTAATGATGATGATGTGGATAGTAATATCTTTGTATTGACTGATATACATGGTATTCCTTCTTGAAAAAGAAATGCAATACACTGTAAAGATATATATTATTCAATGTAATACAAACAAAATTATGATAATAAATAAAATTTTAAATATATATCATGCATTTTCAAAGTTTTATAATAAAATATATATGTGAATCTCTGATCAAGAAAACTTACAAAACAGAATTTTGTTTTACTTGACATTATATTGTAGATTGTTAATGCTGAAAAGATAATATTTCAGTGAGTTGTCAGTGTTGTTTGTGTCTGCATGGGAGTGGAAAAGAACAACAAAATAATCAAAGACTGACGTCTTAAGCTTTCTCCATTTTATGAAGCAGTGTATTCTATGTGTTTATAGTTGGATCTAACAAAAAGGTTTTTTTTTTTTTCACTTGACTTGAGCATTTGTTTGTTTATCTTTTCTCAGGCAGCTTCTACAAACACAAAATTGCAATGACCTAACATACTACAGAAACAGCCTTGTTTACTTTCCCCCTGTTTGACCACCCACAAATTGAGTTAAAGTTGTACTTTACGTTTTCCTATAACCAAAACCACATGGAGGAAATACACTTCCTTGGCCTCTTTAAAAATCATAAAAATAAGCCTTTCTTGGATTCTACCTCCAACAAGGAAAAGATAATATTCTACTTGTCAATACACAACGTTAGTAAGCATGCCCCAGGGAATCATGTAGCTAACCTAGAAAACTGCAATCTCAGAATACACAATCACAGGATTTAGAGCTCCAAAGTGTCATAGAAGTCGATTAAAACGTAACTCTTCGTACAGATGAGGAAACGGAAGTTATGCTTTGCCCCATGATTTTCTTAAAAAAAAAAAAAAAGGAGAATTGTTACCTTGGTTTCCAGCTGGGATTTATTCCAATTAACCCCTGAATTCCTATAGAAATTATCACTAAAACATTTAAGCCAGGAAGGGATTCATGTACTGACCTGTAAGATTGCTTTTTTCCCATTTCATATCATCAGCTGAAGATGTCAAGTACTGTTAAAATTAAAATGAAATACTTAGCACTAGCATTGATTCGAAATTATGTTTGACCCTTTATATCTTTCTCTGACCCTTTTTCTTCTCTGAGGAAATGGTATTCTTGCTAGCTATTTCTACTTGAGCTCAGTTCTTTGTCCAGTCACTCAAAAAGGTTGCTGAGATGTTGCCTTTTCCTGACTTCACACTGATTTATTTGGTTAGATATAGCGTTTTGTTTCACAAGCACTTCCTAGTCATTAGTAATACATGAGTCTTCTAGACATAAATAGACACTTCATTTATTTATAAATATTGCCTCTGAATAAAAACTGTAAATGTCTATACTCCATATGATTTTGAAAAATCCTCAACAGGTAATGACACAGAATTTTCTGGGGTTTTGGAATTTAAAGTAGCAACAATAAAGTTTGATATTTTATATAAACAGTCCCAAGTCTGCCTCAGATTTTAATCTTAGAGTATTCCAGGTTATGTATATTAAATTTTCTTCTTTTAAGAGGAAAATAATCATTCTTCCTTTTCACAATTCTTCGTATGCAATAAATTAACTGATTTGAGATCATACTTGGACTATCTTAAGAGTCTCAGAGGTAGAGAGATTATACTCACAGTGGCTTAACTATGCACAAGAAGGATCTTAACATTTCAAACCCAAGTATGGCTTTTTCCTTCTGAGTTATAACATTGAGAGCCATTTCCATGACTAACCTTCTCAAGAGACAATGGGACTGATTAAATTGTCTTCTATCCCCAACTTTTCTGAAAACTTCAATTGCTAAACTTTATTCATCCAGCAAGTTATCCATCCTGTGAGTAGTGATGTTGATTGTTGATTTTTCTTTTATTTTCTTTCCTACATATCTCAAGGAAGAAATCCTGTCTCTAGGATACTGCCCTAGTAAGTTTTCAAGTACACGTAAGATGAACATTTTTCAGTCACACTAAGTCACACTAAAATATTCCGTACTACACCATTATCATTTGATTGGATTACACAAAATCTTATTTTAATTGATACAAATTTGGCTTAGATTATAGTTTAAAAATATTCATTTAAAAACTTATTCACCCTGCTTTCTCTAGTTCTTACCAATCTGTCAAAATCCAGTCTAATTATATTCAGACATCTATTTTCTCTATTTTGCTCCCAAATGGCTAAAATAATGTTGTAAAGATCACATGATAGGGCAGCCTGAGTGTACCACAAATTCACAATCTCGGTTTTAAAAAAATTCTCCATGGAACCAGCAGTTAGCGTAATAGCTTTGTTGCTAGACTCCCATGTCAATCATGGTTCGGGTCCCGGACCTGGTGGCTTAAACTCTCGCCAGGCGTGTGTGTGTACATGCTCAAGATTCTGAGAGGAGAATGGAGGAGAAGGGATTGCTATGTGGCCATCCTCCCTCGGGGGTGATTTCTTGCTTTCTGTCTCTCTGTCTCTGTTTTTCTGGTGAGCACACACACCCAATAGCAAAAACAACAACAACAACAACAAAAAAAAAACCTCCACATTTCCAGACAATTCTACTACATCTCTTGGTTATTTTCCTACTCTCAGAAGTACCTAGCTCTAATCCTTTCAGACTCCTCAAGCTTTTAATCCCTCCCATGGCCCTCCTTTAAGCAGATTATTTTACTGCTATCTCAGAGAGACAGCAGCAATAACAAATGCATGCATGTTGCCAACTATATGCTAAGCACTAGTCTTTAAAACTTTATGTCTATTAACTGTTTTAGGAGATACTAGTTTCATTTTGTTGCTGCTGTTTTGTTTTGTTTTAGAAAGTGATTTTTACTATAGGGCATATGTACTCATCAGAGAGACAGAGAGAGGCCGGAAGCGAGAATTCACCTTCCCTCTGGGAAGAAGGTCATGCCACAATCCCTTCTCCATTTTTCCATTTTCCTCTTGGGATCTAGGGCACACACAAACAAGTGCCCGATGTGAGTTTTAAGCCATTGGATCTGGATCTCGAACCAGAATTGACTATGTGGGAGTCCAGTGACATAACCATTAGCCTTCTGCTGGCCCCAGAGAGCACTTTTTTAAATCATCATTTCATAGATGAGGCAACTGAGGTAAAATTAAAGTAATTTCCCGATAGTCACACAGCTAGCAAGTGACAGAATCAGTCTCTCACTCAGGAGTCAAGATTCTAATTTGGGACATATTTCTCCCTCATGATTCTAAACTACACCCAATAGCAAAAACAACAACAACAACAACAAAAAAAAAACCTCCACATTTCCAGACAATTCTACTACATCTCTTGGTTATTTTCCTACTCTCAGAAGTACCTAGCTCTAATCCTTTCAGACTCCTCAAGCTTTTAATCCCTCCCATGGCCCTCCTTTAAGCAGATTATTTTACTGCTATCTCAGAGAGACAGCAGCAATAACAAATGCATGCATGTTGCCAACTATATGCTAAGCACTAGTCTTTAAAACTTTATGTCTATTAACTGTTTTAGGAGATACTAGTTTCATTTTGTTGCTGCTGTTTTGTTTTGTTTTAGAAAGTGATTTTTACTATAGGGCATATGTACTCATCAGAGAGACAGAGAGAGGCCGGAAGCGAGAATTCACCTTCCCTCTGGGAGGAAGGTCATGCCACAATCCCTTCTCCATTTTTCCATTTTCCTCTTGGGATCTAGGGCACACACAAACAAGTGCCCGATGTGAGTTTTAAGCCATTGGATCTGGATCTCGAACCAGAATTGACTATGTGGGAGTCCAGTGACATAACCATTAGCCTTCTGCTGGCCCCAGAGAGCACTTTTTTAAATCATCATTTCATAGATGAGGCAACTGAGGTAAAATTAAAGTAATTTCCCGATAGTCACACAGCTAGCAAGTGACAGAATCAGTCTCTCACTCAGGAGTCAAGATTCTAATTTGGGACATATTTCTCCCTCATGATTCTAAACTTACACTCTGCCTACATTTCATAATGAAGAACCACTCCCCCACTTATCTGGAGCTAATCCTTCCTATCACCTGTGATTTGGGCTTCATGTTCTTATTCTCATAGACCCCACATAATTTTTCTTTCTTTCTTTCTTTCTTTCTTTCTTTCTTTCTTTCTTTCTTTATTTCTTTCTTTCTTTCTTTCTTTCTTTCCTTCTTATTCATAGTAGAGGATGCATGCACATGTTAGAGTGTGAGAAAGTGAGAAACACCCCCTGCAGGGCTCAGTCATGCAACAACCCTCTTCCAGTCTTCCAGCCTGCTAGGATCCTGAGCACACATGCACATATCCAGCATGTTTTCAGGCAGACCTAGTGGAGACTCAAATCACTGCTAGCCTGTGACTTCAAGTTCTGTAGTACAATATGCTACCAACCATGCCATACTTGTCTTTGTTGTGTAGAGCCTCTTCTCATACATTCAACGTTCAACTCCATCTTCTCATAATTAATTAGATCGACTCTTTCTCATCCACACACTTTTTAACAATTTTTTTTTATTTTTATTTTTTAGAAGAGATGACAGGCCAGCCAATGGCATGGCAGTTATTTTAGCTGGATTCCACATGGCACACTTTGTGGTTCAATTCATGAGGATCTGGACAGAACTAAAAGGTGAAAGAAGAGCAACTCACTGTCTCTTCTGGAGGTAGGATATCCATCTTCTCCTGCTCTCAGGCTCTATACCTTTAGACTTTATAAGTTACACCTCTAGCCACCCAATTTTTCTACCTTCGGTCTTGGATTGAATTATGTTATCAGCTCCCCTGGTTCTCAGGCCTTCTTACTTGGAATAACTGAAGTACCAAATTGGGTCTTGTGTTTCTTCAACTTACAGACAGCATATTGTGGGTCTTTTTAGCCTCCATAACCATATGAACCAATTTTCATAATAAATCACCCCTTATCTATCCATCACCTCTCTATCTGTCTAGCTATCTGCTATTGGTTCTGTTTCTCTGCAAAGCCTTGACTAATAAATATTTATCTCCACCTCAAATCTCTCTCTCTCTTTTAAATTTTGCCAGGGGGGTGCACACACTCACTGGAGACAGAGAGAGGAGAGACATAGAAAGTGAGAAAGCACCCTACATGGGAAATGGTCATGCCTCAATTCATACACCTCCCATTTTTCCCTCCTTTTGAGATTTTAAGCAAACATGCTCAAAATGTTTCTTTCTTTATCTTTTTATTTTTGACCTATTATGGCTTTTGTTTTATAAATACTTGAACTAAGAAAATCTCTTTAGCTTTCTCAACATTTTGTTTCTTCTGAAAGTTCTACAATCATATTATCATTAATTATTTTCTTCTTATTTTATTTACATTTTATCACTATACATCTTTGCAGGATACCAAAGGAATCTTCCTAACATGAACATGCTGTATATTAGTCTAGTCAAAGATATCACCATACATAGTATTCTTAACACATAATTTTGTACTTTCGTGTCTGTTAAATGTTTTCCGAAGCCACTCACTAGGTCTGGGATTTCAACTGTTTGGTTGGTCATGTGGGATATAGTCATCTTAACCAGCCTTCCATGGATTGTCTCACCTCTCTTTTTTAAGCTCATTTATTAATTTATTCTGAGAGAAAGAAAGAAAGAGAGAGATAGAGAGAGGCTTCCAACAGGGTCTTCCTGTCACAATCTAGCTCCATCCTCAGCCAGCCCCGATCATGGGCATGTGTACCCAGTGTATAGCAGGAGGCTATGGGATGCAAACCCTGGACCTTCTCATGTGAGTCCAGTTGTGCCACTTCTTATCCTTCTATTTCAAATCTCTCTTTTAAACCATAAAACCCACACATTGTTTGGGATATACCCTGCTAAGGTCAAAAACTGCTTGGTTCTGTTCTACCCCTTATACCTACAATATTGTCTAACACATAGTATTATAGGTAAACAATAGATAGTTGTTTACTTAAAGAAAAAAATTATCTGCCTAAACTTGATTTTAGTATTTTCTATTCGTTCAAGGCAACACTATTCCTCCAGTAAAACAGTCAAGCAAAAATTGTTGACATTTCCATTTCTCTCATTCATCAGAGTTGACACTTGTATTTGTTTGGCTGCCAAAAGGAGGTACCGTAGACTGGATGGTTTAAACACGGAAAAATACTTTATTTGGGGACTAGCAGTTGGTGTAATGGCTATGTTGCTGGACTCCTATGTAGTCAACTTTGGTTCAAGTCCCAGGCCCAGTGGCTTAAACTCACGCTCGGTGCGTGTGTGTGTGTGCGAGCCCAAGATCCCGAGAGGAGAATGGAGAAGAAAGGATTGTGGCATTGTTATCCCCCCTGAGGGGTGATTTCTTGCTTTCTGTCTCTCTGTCTCTCTCTGTCTTTCTGGCGAGCACACACACCCTACAGCAAAAACCTCTCAAAAAATTATTTTATCACTTGTATAAAATCTAGAAGTCCAAGATCAAGATATCTATAGTTTGGTTTCTTCTGAAGCCTCTCTCACTTTGGCCTACAGATAATTACTATCTTTGCTTTTCACGGGTTCTTTCCTCTATCACACATAGCCCTGGTCTTTCTTTGTGTGTCTGAATGTCTTCTTTTTTTTTTTTTTTTGGAAAGGTTTTTGCTATAGGGCGTGTGCACTCGACAGAGAGAGACAGAGAGAAAGAAAGCAAGAAATAACCCCCCAGGGGGATGCCCATGCCGCAATCCCTTCTCCTCTATTCTCCTCTCTGGATCTTGGGCACGCATGCACACGCACCCGGTGTTAGTTTTAAGCTACTGGGTCCGGGACGCAAACCGCGGTCGACCACGTGGAAGTCCAGCAACATAGCCATTACGCTAACTGCTGGTCCTCTGAATGTCCTCTTTTTATAAAGACACCATTCAGATTGGATGAAGGCCCAGCATAACAGACTCATTTCAACTTATCACCCCTTTTAAATTCCTATATACAAATACAGTCACATTCTGAGGTACTGTGGTTTAGGATATTAATATGTGAATTTGGTGGCTGCACAATTTACCCCACGATGATCTATAACCAAATTAATTGGATTTTTTTTCTAAATAAATCCTTCTCAAATCTACATAATTTTTTTCATTCCATCTTAACCCTAGCTATGATTATCTATTGTCCAGTGTGACAGATAGCTTTTAAGATTCCCCAAGGATCTCTGAACACACAGAAAAGAATACAGAACAAGAAAACATAGTCAAACTACATCCAGATTCACGACTCTCAGAATCTATGTGATAATAAATGTTTGCTCTTTCAAGCCTCTAAATACAGGGGTGATTAGGTATGCAGACATAAACAACTAATACTTGTATTTACTATAGGAACCTACAAGCTTGTCTACTACATTATTCTGGATTCCTTCAAATCACTTCTTTAGTGATAACCAGAGTGATCCTTCCATATTATAAAAGACTATGTCTATTTAAAATGTTCAATAGCTTGCCATTTAGTTTAAACCAACTGCTTGACATGGTAACAAAGCCTCCGTAATTTGGCACCTTTCCACATCATGGCCTCATCTCACACTCAGCTATGCTCTCTGTACAGCTCTCTGACTGAAATTCATTCAGTCCTTTGACTGTATTCCACTACCGGCCCCTTAAATCTGCTGGTTGCTCTGCATAACATTTCCATCTCTCTCTTTTTAATCCAATTAACACCTACTCTACCTTCATGTTTCTTTTTTAGATTTATTTAATTTTATTTATCATTATTACTATTTTTTAAATTCGCTATAGTGCTCTTGCACTCACCAGAGAGAGACAGAGAGAGAGAGGGACACTCACCAGAGAGAGACAGAGAGATGAAGGACGTGAAAAACAAGCCACCAGGTCCAGGACTCAAACTGCAGTCATTCATGTAAAAGACCAGCACCTTAAACGCCACGTCACCTGTTGGCCCCTCTTCCTTCATATTTTAAAATTTTTTTTCCTTGAGAAGGCCACCTATCTCCAGATCAAATCATCATCATAGCACTTGCCAGAGACTATTTTGACATAAGAGTCTGTTAGTGCCTTTCCCTTCCACTAAAGTACAAGCTGCATAAGAACAAGGACAAATATTCAGAACATATTAAACTATAAATAAAATAAGAGTCAAATATCACTTATTATTCCTTTCATTTTTTTTTTTTTAGAGAGATTTTTGCTGAAATAAGAGTCAAATATCACTTATTATTTCTTTCATTTTTTTTTTTAGAGAGATTTTTGCTCTAGGGCATGTGCACTGGCAGGGGAGACAGAAAGCGAGAAATCACCCCCCCCCCTCACCCCAGTGAGGATGGCTACACCACAGTCTCTTCTCCTCCATTCTCCTCTCAGGATTTTCAGCATGCATGTACATGTTCCTGACGTGTTTTAAGCCACAAGGTCTGGGACTCGAACCGTGGTTGACTATGTGGGAGTCCAGCGACACAGCCACTGTACTATCTGCTGGTCCCACCTTTTGATTTTTTAATAGGTCTTCCAGCTAACAATTTAGCCTCTTAGAACTATTCAAGTTCAAAGGGTATGGTGCTACTACCTCCTGCAACTAGACTTTTTTGCTAAGTATTTATAAATTTAAGTTATGTTTTTTACAAGGATTATAAATCAACATTTCTTAATTTATTATGGCATTTAACCCTTCTGGATTCATAGCAAAACATGATGACTCAAAAGGATAAAAGTCAGCATCCGATATGGAACTTAACTGTCTCCAAACATTTTCCATCCAAAAATAATGTTGTTAAAGTTTCTTTATTTGAAAACAACATCTCTTATTTTTAGCAGATCTAGATCACGCAGCTGTGGGACAGATGCATATATGTCATAGCCTTATAGGGGAACAAGAGCATGTTGGCTCTGTGATCACATCTTTTTTTGTTTGTTTTGTTTTTGAATGAAATCTTTCATCTATTACATCGCATCATGCGTTCCATCTGGATGTTGTGGCCTATGTGTCACTTTTTTTTGGGTACAAATCAGCAATATCTTTGATACATTTGCTTTGCCATTCAGATGAAATGAATTTGGGTACCGTATACCTAGAGCAGATTAAAAACAGGTAAATCTCAGAACTAAAGGGAAATTCTCACTGCATTCATTTACTTGGTGGTAAATAAATAAAAAACTTCATTTACAAATATTTTTTAAACAATTTATTGCCCATGGGTATGTGTTCTTGCCAGAGAAACAGAGAGAGAGAGCAATTTATTGCCCGTGGGCATGTGTTCTTGCCAGAGAAACAGAGAGAGAGAACAACAAATGGGCATTGGATAGTCATGCCGCAATCTTTGTTTCTTCATCCCATCAAGATTTTGGACATACGTGTACATATGTCCTGCATGTTTTTCCAGCCACTGGGGTAAGATCTGAGTGTGTTCTCTGTGGGCTCTGACTCCCTTAACCATAGAGCAACACAGTCAGCCCAAAATAACTTCACTCAAATGTTCCTAGTTTTCTACTCTGGCTTTCTTTTTTATGTTTAATAGTTGGGTGTTTTTGTATACTTAGAATACTCCAATATGTAATATTTAATATTTTCATATGACAATAGGCAGCTACTCTGGCTTTCTTTTTAATGTTTAATAGTTGGGTGTTTTCGTATACTTAAAATACTCCAATATATAATATTTAATATTTTCATATGACAATAGGCATTCATTCGCATTTAGAGAGATTAATAGATAATAGTGGAGACTGGGGAAAATGGGTTAAATGTGCCTATTTTAAAGGGAGGCACTCACGACTTATTTTTAGCTTACTTTTGTGTGATCGGCTGGTAGATCTTCTGACATTTTATGGGGAGGTTGTAAATATGGATTTATATAATGTATCCCAACATGAAAATGATCACTTGAAACTTTGCAAAATAATTTAATCTGTGGATAATGGTCCCTTTTCGTATATTAGAAAATGCATTGATTTTGAAGACAGACTAGGGTTTAAATTCAGAATCAGATAACTTCTGTATAGCTGGACTAATCTTTTATCCCTTATAAAAATCTCTTAATTTTTAAAATGAAGATAGTATAGTGTTTTTTAAAGTGTCTAAAATACATAATAAATCAATAAATAGTCATTTTTACTACTATTAACCACTGCAACTAAACTTACCATTTTCAGTCTCCAATCTTTAATTATTTGCATCCAAGATTCTTCCCATAACTCTAAAGGAAAGTAACCACACAATCCTAATTACTCATTTCATCCCATTCATCCAGCCAAACATGTTCTTCACTTTGACAATGACAAAAACAAGCTTTAGGTTGAAAAGTAAAACAGATCCTCTGCACAACAAATCTGGAAGTTCATATCCTAGAGAGGAATATCTTCAAGCACTTTAGCTATTTTTATAGGGAAGATGGTAACCACATGTTCATCACCACTGAGGACTGATCAAGAAGAATGAACAAATCATGGCCCTAAGGCATATAGTACGTAAGCATGAATTTAGAAAAACCGGGTGTCCTCACTCTGTGACTGAAAGCTTATATAGGAAACCTACTTGGTTGTCCTTTCTTCAAATTCATGGTAGGGTATTCACAAGGTCAATCAGCAATATGAACCTTTCTGCAAACTATTAATAGATCCACCAAGCTTCTGGTGTCTTACTCAAATTTCAACCAGCACTTGAGGAGTTCTAAAACAGTTTCAAAAGAGATTTGATACATAAAAACCTTATTTACATATAGAAATGCTTATTGTGAACTAGATAGAAACAGTCTGACTAATATATTGATTGACTGGGCTTACACAGTGGTGCTTACAATGTCAAGTTAAATCTGTCCAAAATCCATCTCTCCCAAATGTTTGGTGTCATGGAGACAAAACATCTGGGTAATGGACTGTTTTTATTAAATTATTGTAATATTTGGCATTGTGTAGATAGAACCTAGAGTAACATGTTCTTTGTAAAATGTAAATAGCAAATTCAATAAATATAATCATGAATTTTTGAACAGGAGAAAATTTTCAAACTTTTTAGCTACTTTCTTTCCTTTATCAGTAAGGAAACGGATCTACAATATTAAATGATTTGGCCAACATCAAATAATTTCTTGAAATTTCTGCCTCTTATTTTGATATTTTTTTCTGCCATGGTCATGCTGTGACACTGATAGAAAAAAAGGCAGAGAATTATTGAAGAAAAATAATGGCCCTCTGCAAAAGAACTGACTAAAGAACTTGAGAGGACAAAAGTGAGAAAAACATGGAGAGAATAGGGAAGATTAAATTAAATCAAGGAATGAAGAAAGAGTGAGGAAAAACTCACAAGTATTAAATATCTAGAGAAAAGGTCACCCCTTGATATTTTGGGGGGATTGGTTCCAGGGCACCCTCACAGAAACCAAAATCCAAGGATGATCAATTGTCTTATATAAAATGGCAATATATTTGCATATAGCCCTTGTACATTCTTCCATATATTCTAAATCATCTAGATTACTTGTAATACCCAATACCATAAAATTGCTCTGCAAATGGTTATTTTACTATTTTATGTAGGAACTAATAACAAGGAAAAATGTACATTTTCGCTACAGACTGAACCATTATAGTCCTAACAAGTCAAAACACAACAGGAACATTGTAACCTTTTTGATTTGCAGTTGGTTGACTCTGTGGATACAGAACCCATAGAAATGGAGTTTCAACTATACTAAAATGACAGGATACCTGAAGTTAGTCATTATCTTAGGAGTCTCCCCCTCATAATTCGAATAGATTTTCTGTCAAAACATGAACTATAAACAGGTCAAAGACATGATAAAATCTCAACAGAAGAATTTTTATCTTTGTAGCTTAAGCAAGTGAAATATTTCCTTAATAGCATGTAGAAAGAACTCTAAATCTATTTGCCATGTTGAAATTTAGACATAATTGGGCCACGGTGGTTGGGGAGCCTGGGTCCCATATGATTTGAGTCCTGGACCTGATGGCTTGAAAGCACATGTGCTATGTTTGTATGCCCCAAATCCTGAAATAATGGAGAAATGAAGGATAAGGGATTGTAGCGCGACCATCCCCCATGTCCATTTCTCCCCCACTTCCTTTCCTTGCCAAATGTGCATGCCTACCAGCAAAATTAAAACAACAAAATCTAGACATGACTATCTCAATAAAAAAATTGTTTTATTCAACCAGACATTTTCCCCACTTGGTGCCAAGTAACTTAGAAACCACAAATTCAGACAAAAGTGAACAGTATGATAAAACTATTGAGTTCATAGCCAGTGGTTTGAAAAGCAGACTTTGGAGTCAGAGTACCTATGTTGGAATCCTGGCTATACACCTTGGCAAATGATTAAACCATTCTCTGCTTTGGCAATTTTTAAAAATTATATAAAAATAGGAATAATAAGTATATCCCTACCAGATTATTGTGAAAAATAGTGGAATGATGTATAAAATTGATTTGAGAGGCCAGCAGGTGGCATGGTGGTTAGGCACTGAACTCGTACATGGCTGACCATAGTTTGAGTCCTGGACCTGGTGGCTTATTCTCTTTCTCTCTCTCTCTTCTCTTTCTTTCTCTCTCTCTCTCTTTTCTCTTGTGCATGTGCTCTATAGCAAAAAAATTATTAACTAATTAATTAAACCAATAATTCTTTAAATAATTAATTAAAGCGACTAGCAGATGGCAGAATAGTTACATCACTGTACTCCTAGTTAGTCAATCTCTGTTTGAGTCATGGACCTGGTGCCTTAAAACTCAAACCCATACTGCACATGTGTGCATGTGTGCCCAAAGTCCAAAGAGGAGAATGGAGGAGAAGGAATTCCAGCGTGGCTATCCCCTCTGGTTGATGATATCCCACTGTCTATCTCTCTCTGTCTCTCTGGTGAGCACGTGTGCCCTATAGCGAAAATCTCTCTTTAAAAAAAAAGATTCAAAATCATACATAGTAACATTAGTTGTATGTTATTATTATTAACTCTTTTTTTTTTTTTTGAAAGAGATTTTTGTCATAGGGCATGCATGCTCACCAGAGAAACAGAGATAAACAAAAAGAAAGAAAGTGAGAAATCACCCCCTGGGGTGGATGGCCACGAGTAATCCCTTCTCCTCTATTCTCCTTTCTGGATCTTGGGCATGCACGCACAAGCCTGGCATGAGTTTTAAGTCGCTAGGTCCAGGACTCAAACCACATTTGATTCCATGGGAGTCCAGTGATGTAACCACTACACCATCTGCTAGTCCCCCTTGTTATTATTAATCCTTATCCTTTATTTTTCATGTTAGACTAAGTAACTAAAAAATGCAATGTAGCAATAAACGCAAATTTAGTTGAAGACATCATCTCTAAATTAGTATTGTGAGAATATAATTTATGTACAATACTCAGTTATGCACACAAAAATGTATATCTTCAAACTATAATAGATATGATCTTCCTCATATGTTTATATATGTTAATGGATAGGTAAAACTGACTATTCAATTTTTGGGTCTATTGGCAAACTGAGTCCTTTTAGCTGTTTGAAACAGTTCCATTCACACCCACATTTCCAGCCCTGCTCTTTAAGGTAGAAATTTGGGTCAGGAAAATTATATAATTGTTTGGTACTTGTAGATTGGGGGCCTCAGCTCTGCACTGAGTCCTCTGGAGTTTCTTGTTTCCAAGTGCTGTGGCCTGCCTGGCATATACCTGAACAATTTAAGGTCTGCTGTGAATTGTGTTTTGTTTTCTCTTGTCTTAGCCAGGGACACACAGTCCTCCCTAGCCGATTAAGTTTTACTTCAGCTTTTCCAGCCTGCAGAATGTGTTATGCCTGGCTGTGACTCCCATTTGACTTTGGTTCAGATGGTCTGATCCATCCCTTGACTTCTGTCACTCTCTTTGCTGTAGGCTTCCTCTAGCAATCTTCTGTTCTGTTCCAAACACTCGTCTTCTTGTTTCCATCCACTCCATTTGGGAAGACTAAATGAATATCAGAGGCTTGTCTGATCACCCAAACTACCACTAAGTTTAATTTTGACCTGGCATCAGCTGCACTGGAAGGCAATTTTACTCCAGAGTCCCTTATGGAGGACATAGTGAAAGAATTCTACATTGTATTTCTCTTAATTTATATTAGTATTTCTAAGTCTTTTATCCAGCAACAATTCGGGGGTCACCTCAAAAGAGGAGAAGAAAGCAAGAAATTCAAATCTACTTTCTTTTTTCTTGTTTCATGGATGGATGCACTACCATTTGAAGGATATTTATTTCTAATATGTTGTTACTAGGTTTCTGTTTTGCTACATAGTCTGTTTTTTTCCAAGTTCTTCCCCACACGCATCACACTACTCTTGCTTGCTTTTCGTCTGAGGTTTTTCTTACATATCACCAAGTCCAAGTCCAGTCAACATGCTCAGGACTGTCAATTAGCTTCAATTAGCTTTTTAGCCTCACACATTTTTTTTTTTTTAATGGTAGAGAGTGATAGAGAAGTAAGAAAAGAGAAAGGTAATTTTCACAGGGTCTTGCCATTATAATCCTCTCTCCTAAATGCCCACTTAGCTAGGATTACAAATATACACCCTACTCTACCCGGCCAGTTCAGTTTAACCCTGGATTAAAATTTGGACCTCCTAAATGGTCCCAGCCTCATTCAGTGCACCTACCACTTATGCCACCATGGCTTAGCTGACTCCCATTTTAAAATAGATTTGTAAACATCTACTTTCTTCTTTCCTGTCCCTATTTTTCCTTCTAGAATTCTTTAGGTCAATTAGGAAATGGATTTCTCTCTTATTGCCTGTTGTTGAACCTCCTTTATGCGCAACTCAATGATCTAATTAAGCAATTTTTAGTCTTGACTGTTATAAGGTGGGGATGCATAGAAGAAGAAAGAACTTAGAAAATCCTTTCTTTGTTAGCAATGCTTTCTTGCAAAGTTCCTACTTTGAAAAGTAATAAGTAACATATTATCACTATCTTAGACCATTCTTACTCTAAAAATCTTAACTGTTTCACTGAACAAGATTAGGAAAACCAAAGCAGAAGAGAAAAGGATAGTAATATATATTTTAAATTTTATCTTTTGCATTGGAAATTTATGTATGGAAATTCATCAGTTTACTCATACTCAAGTATCATCTAGCAGCTTACACGTTTCTTGGAACATGAAATTTTGGAAAACAATTGCTTGTAGATAGGGGCAGTCTTTTTTACCAAGATAAACTCTGTGCTTTCTATATCTAAAAAGTAAAAAGCCACACTTAGCAGTACTCATTTTGAGGCAAGCTACACTGAGAATATAACTGAACAAACAAATCCCATTGGGGTCTAGCTATATCTATGAAAAATTGATTTACATACCTTTGAAAATACACCTTGTAGAAGGATGATTGGATCATGTGGCAGGTTTATTCTCATTGTTTCAAGGAACCATCATAGTGCTTTCCACAATAGCTGTACTAACTTGCAGTCCTACCAAAAGTGTGAAAGAGTTTCCCTTCCATCAAATTCTCCTCAGTATTTATTTTTTCTTTTTGATAATAGTTATTCTAACTGGGTGAGAAAGTATCTCATTGTGGTTTAGGTTTGCATTTTCCCACTGTTTAGTGATTTTGAGCATTTTTTCATATACTTATTAGCCATTTGTGTGTCTCCTTTTGAGAAATATCTATAATATCATTTGTACATTTTAAGATCAAATTATTAGGGTTTCTGTTGTGAGTTGTTTGAGTTCCCTGTATATTTTAAATATTAATCTTTGGTCACATATATAGCTTGCACATATATTATCCCATTCTGTACATTGTTTTTTTCTTTCTGTTTGTTGTTCTTTTGCTGTGCAGAATAGTTTTAGTTTGATATAATCCCAGTTATATTTTTGTTTGTGTTGCCAATGCCTTTGAGGTCTTATCCAAAAAATATTTTCCCAGACCAATTTTGTCCTAAAATGTTTTGTCTAATTTTCTTTTAGTATTTTATGTTTTGGGTCTTATATAGAAATCTTTAATCAGATATAGAATCAACATAAGTTTCCAACAACAGATAAATGGGAAAAAAATATGTGAATGGAATATAATTAAGTTATTGAAAGTAATAAAATCTTGTCAATTGAGGTAATATATACAAACCTAGAAGACATTATCTCAAGTGAAATAAGTCAGGCACAAAAAGAGGAAAATCACATGCTTTCACTCATGTGTAGAAAGTAAAAAAGTTGACCTCATATACATAGAGAACAGAATAGTGATTGTTAGAGCTAAGGAAGAGCAGTGGGGAAGGAGTATAAAGAGATGTAGATTATAGAATACAAGATTACAGGTAGATAGAAGGACTAAGTTGTAGCACTCTATACCACTAGAAAAACATTTAAAAATAATTCATGATGGGTCCAGCAGGTGCCATAGTGGTTAAGGGCGTTGTACTCCCACATGGCCTACAG
Organism: Tupaia belangeri chinensis; assembly: GCF_000334495.1. Taxonomy (NCBI): domain Eukaryota; kingdom Metazoa; phylum Chordata; class Mammalia; order Scandentia; family Tupaiidae; genus Tupaia; species Tupaia belangeri. The sequence continues at coordinate 3,877,753 of NW_006159700.1, forward strand.
GCATTCAAGTCATGGATCTGACAGCTTGCTTTCTCACTTTCCCTCTTTCGCACTCTGTCAAATGAAGTAAATAAATACAGTTAAATAATTCTTTAGAAAATAATAATTCATGATATATTTTCAAATATCCCAAAAGAGAGTATATTGAATCTTTTAAACACAGTGTAATGATAAATGTTTACGATGCTGGATATGGCAATCATCCTGACTGATCATTACACATTTTATTTGTATGCTGCAAAATCACACTATACGCAATAAATATGTACAATGAATGTTTATTAAAGGTGAAAAAAGACTTCTAAATATCAGAAACAGATTAATAAAAGTTGCAAATGCTTATTGATTATGTATCTCTTAAAGTATTAAGAAAAGCAAGTGAGAAAATGAGGCTTATGTAATTAAGAACCCTCTAAAACAACTGGCTTATAGACCACTCCATGTATAGTTATGCTTCATAAATGTCTACTAGTTGAATGAATGACCAAGCCAATATTTTTTTTTTGCTATATGATTATTTCTTTTATAGAATTGAATGCTTCATGAGGGATTATTAAATCTATGATTATGTATACTTTAAAATTATTATTGTGATTTTTATTTATAAAGTGAAAAAATAAAAAGTATATTTTAGACTATAATTTTACTCAATATGCCTTCATATTAATAAGAGGCTGTATGTTTGTGTAAATGTGCATATGGAAGGAGTAGAGAAGACATTTGTACTATATATTTCTGTACTTGTTATTTAGAAATATATATAAATAATACAAAGCTGAACTTTAAATAAATACTTTACAACTACATATGAATTTCTATTTGATTTCAAAGTAGACCAAACTTCACATTTGCAGGGAGTAGTAGAGAAAGTTTACTATGAAGAGGATAACTGAAGTCGAAAGTTTCCTGTAGCAGTAGATTTTTTATATCCTGTCCTAAAAGAGATGATGGCTATGAATTTGCAGAAAAGTGAGGTAAGAGATATTTTTAAAGAAAAAATGTAATTAGCAATGAGTCATACCTAAACTTCAGATGGAACTTTTTAACTTAAATATAGTTAAATGAACTGAAATCTTGGGTAGAAATCAAGGTCTGTTTGGGAGGTAGATAGCCTATGGCTTGTGCAGAAAGAAGATGACTTTATTTAATTCTGTGATTATTTAACCCCTATAATAGGCCAGTCACTAGGCTCTAGAAGTCAATTGGAAAAACAAGGACATTTGCTTCATGAAATACAATAGGCAGTAACCAAATCTACTATTATAAATTACAGAATTAAGTATTTCGATGCAGTGTTAATTAAGAAACATAAGCAGAGTTTAGTAGTAAAGAATACACAGGGTGTGGTCAGTACATCTGCCTGAATATGATGATAAGGACAGGCCACTTTGAGGAAGGCAAGATTAAGCTGTCTTGAAGGTTGAGATGTCAACTGATAAACAGTATCTCTCAGATACAAATGTAGTCTTGGGCCTAAAATGTATTAAAAGGGGTCTCTCCATCAAGAATTTGCATCTTCTATGTGGAAACAGAGTAGCATGGTAGAATTCTCTTATTTGATGAGATCATAATTTATTGGTTGTTCACTTGAAACAGGAAGGTTAAAGCAGAAAAATCACTAATGATATCATATATATATATTTACATCAAGCAATTTTAAAATGTAAAACATGAGGATGTGCAATAATTATTCAGTCTTTTGACTTGAGGGTTAGGTATTTACTTTGATCATAAATCTTTTGATTTATACTCTGTCTCATTGTCTCATCTTTCTTGCATACATTACATCCATAACTTTTTTGTAATTTCTAGTTTGAATATTTTTAAAATGAGCTCTCTCTCTCTCTCTCTCTCTCTCTCTCTCTGCTAAGCATATATGCCCTCTGGAAGTTATAACAAGAGAAGAAAAAATGGCACATACAAATCTAATTCTATTAATGATATTAAAAAATTAATGGATTAAGCAAACTAAATAAAAGACAGAGATTGTTTGCCAATCAAAAAGCCAGATCTTCGGAAATGCTATCTACAGGAGACATACTTTAGATTCAAATATACAAGTGGATTTAAAATAAAAGATTGAGAGGGACCAGCAGATGGTGTAATGGCTACATCACTGGACTCCCATGTAGTTGGCCGCAATTTAAGTCCCGGACCCGGTGGCTTAACTCACACCGGGCATGTGTGCGTGCGTGCCCCAGATCCCAAGAGGAGAATGGAGAAGAAGGGATTGTGGCATGGCCATACCCCTTAGAGGGTAATTTCTCGCTTTCTGTCTCTCTGTCTCTCTCTGTATTTCTGGCAATCACACATGCCCTATAGCAAAAATCTCTCAAAAAAAAAAAAAAAACTAAAAATATAAATAAATAAATAAAA
>NW_006159700.1:3880909-3890212 GCF_000334495.1 Tupaia belangeri chinensis
TATGTATATATAAAACATCACCTAGCCATGGAGATGCAGAAGATGGGGCACCACCATTTAAGGCTGAAGTCATGTGGGAAGACCTCAGGTTTGTATTACAGGTTGATCCGAAAATGCCCATGAGACCATTTTTGATTCTGGTGGTCTGGAAGGTTTTGGGGACTTGTGGTATGATAAGACTCAGCCAGGAGTCTCTGTCTCCCTCACTTCTCTCTGAATAAACTTTGGAGAAGAAAAAAAATAATACATCTAAATAAATCTGAGTGTTGACATAATGGCTATGTTATTGGACTCCCATGTAGTAAACTGTGATTCGAGTCCCAGACCCACACTGGGTGCATGTGCGTGCATGCTCAGGATCCTGAGAGGAGAATGGAGGAGAAGGGATTACGGCATGGCCATCCCCCCTGGTGGGTGATTTCTCGCTTTCTGTCTTTCCGTCTCTCTCTGTCTTTCTGGTGAGTGCATGCGCCCTATAGCAAAAAACTCTCAAAAAAAAAAAAAGAAAGAAAAGAAAGAAAAAGAAAAAGAAATCTTTCTGAGTGTAGAAATTCTCTTAGTGTAGAATTCTTTTACATTTTTTTAAAAATCTTTCCCAGTGTTAACATTTGTTTCATCACATTTTATACCATAGATGTATTTTCAGTAAACATTATAAAGCATAAACTTAATTTTCAAAAATCAAACAATTTTCACAATCATATTTTACCAGCCTTTGTAATATATGCTAAATTCAATAACTGCAATGCCAAGTAAAACTGCTGTACACCCTTTTTGGGAATAAATATAGTTCTTTCTTGTTAAGCTTGCCAGTGAGCACCTGAAAGCAAAGATATCTGGCCATTCTAGAGACTGGCGCTAGCCTCACACACTCCAAGTTAGGGCAGGACAGAAGCACACCAGCTAATCAGTGGAGCAAATCAAGTGGAGGACAGATAAGAGCTTTTATATGCTTTTCCAACATGATATGAGAAGTGTCACATTTGAGATGCATTGACCAAATAAGCAAATAAGGCAGCAAAGTATAAGAGGGAGAAGTTAATAAGAAAATACTCAAGTTAAAATGATTTTGACAGAAAACATAGCACATTGTTGTATATTACATTTCTTAAAATCAGTTTATTCCAATAGCCAGGTGTAAAATTGATTATCAAAAAAGAATAGATTAAATAAGAATTTAGAAAATTGGTACAGTATTCATTGGGGGATAAAAAAAGATTTTTAAATTGCTAGGTTTGGGTAAATTCTTCACTAAAATTATGTTATCTTAGATATAATTTAGTCTCTTTTTTACCAACCTCTGCTCTAATTGCTGATTAAATAGTTTAAATATCTTACTGTTAATTGGCAAGTTACTTTGCACTCTGAAACATTACATATATATACATATATATATATACATATGTATATATATACATATGTATATATATATATATATTTACCTATGTAATTACAAGCTTTTGTTATTCATATTTATTTGATGAATACATTCAAGAAACATAAATTTAATATACTATGTTACATTCAACTCTTTTTTTAGGAGAGATTTTTGCTATAAGGTGTGTACGCTCGCCAAAGGCACAGACAGAAAGCGAGAAATCACCCTTCCCCAGGGAGATGACCACACTACAATCCCTTCTCCTTCATTCTTCTCTCAGGATCTTGGTCACATGTGCTGGCCCAGAGTGAGATTCAAGTCTTTGGTTCCAGAACTTGAATAGTGGTTGACCATGTTGGAATCCCACGACTCAACCGTTATGCCATCTGCTGGTCCTTCAACGTTGACTTTTATAAAAACAATATGGAAGGACCAGTAGATGGCATGGTGGTTACGTTGCTGGACTTCCATGTAGTCAGTCGTGGTGCGAGTCCCAGACCTGGTAGCTTAAAATTCACACCGGACTCATATGTGTGCCCCCAAGATTCCAAGAGGAGACTAGAGGAGAAATGATTGTGGCATGACCATCCCCTCTGGGGGGTGATTTCTCACTTTCTGTGTCTCTGATCCTGTCTCTGTGGTGAGTGCACATGTCCTATAGCAAAAATTTCTCAATTAAAATAATATAGAAAAATGGCTGTAATTGAAATTTCAGAAAATTGAATCTTCTATGGTTTCTTAAGCTGACAGCTTATATTGTTACAGTCGTGGTTATCATTTTTTTTTTTTTTAAGAGAGGTTTTTGCTATAGGATGCATGTGCTTGCCAGAGAGAGACATTCTTCTCTTGGGATCTTGGACACGGACGCACACGTGCCCGACATAAGTTTAAGACACCAGATACAAAACTCGAATAATGGTTGACTAAATGGGAGTCCAGCAGCATAGCCATTATGCTAACTGCTGGTCCCACTAGTGGTTAATTTTTATGTGATTATAGGAATATGTTGTCAAATATTTTTTTTCTTTTTTTGGAGAGATTTTTGCTATAGGGTGCGTGCGCTCGCCAGACAGACAGAGAGACAGAGAAACAGAAAGCAAGAAATCACCTCCCGGGGGGATGGCCATGAAACAATCCCTTCTCCTCCATTCTCCTCTCAGGATCGTGGGCACGCATGCACTAGTGCCCAACTTGAGTTTAAGCCACCGGGTCCAGGACTTGAACAGCAGTCAACTATGTGGAAGTCCAGCAACATAGCCATTAAGCTAACTGCTGGTCCCATTGTCAAGTATTTTTGATAAAGATACAATTCATTACCACTTGAAAGAGAGGATGTTTTGTTGTTTATACGTGTGTGTTTGGTTTTCAAATGAGTGATTGTATGTTTTACCCAGTGTTTTGACTTGGAAAAAATGGATTCTTCAGTATGGAGTTCAATTTATTCTTTTTTCCAAATAGCTCTGATTAATCTTAAAATGATTAGCAAAAACCCAGTTTAAGTCAAATGTACACACATTATCATAGGGGTTTTATAAAAAAAAAATTATTTAATTTAATTTATTATTATTACTTTCATGTGCTGTAGGATATATGCACTCACCAGAGAGAGAGAAAGAGAAGAGAAAGAAAGTGAGAAATCAAGTCACCAGGTCCAAGACACCAACTGCCATTAGCCATGTGGGAGTCCAGCACCTTAACCACCATATCATTTGCTGGTCCACTATCATAGTTTTTATTTTTAATTTTATCTTGTTTTATCTTCTCACATTCCTTTTATTTCAAAAGTATTTCATGTGAAAAATAAGTTAATTTGCTTTTTTTAATCCATCATCCACAGTTATCTCTCAATGCTTTTCTTGCAGTAGGTTTTTTCTTTCTTCTTTTTTTATTGGAGAGGTTTTTTTTTCCTTTTTTTTTTTTTTTTTTATATGGCGCGTGCACTCGCCAGACAAACAGAGAGAGAGAGACAGAGAAACAGAAAGCAAGAAATCACCCCCCAAGGGGGATGGCCACGCCACAATCCCTTCTCCTCCATTCTCCTCTCAGGATCTTGGGCACGCACGCACACACGCCCAGCCATGAGTTTTAAGCCACCGGGTCCAGGATGCGAACCGCAATCGACTACGTGGAAGTCTAGTGACATAGCCATTAAACTAACTGCTGGTCCCTTTCTTTCTTCTTTTTTTTTCCCCCTCTCAATCTCATTTTCACCACACCTCAGCCAAAAGGAATTCAGATTTTTCAATAAAATAATTGGTAGTAGGAACATTCTGGTAATTAAAATATAACTTTGGGTAGTTCTGATTTGGAGAAGTATTTCTCACTGATATACACAGTGCAAGTTGATAGAGTACTATTTATCAATGTTGTGTCTCTCAACATGTAATTTATAGATAGAACAGAGTGTTAGAAAATATTTGCTTAGGTCACAGCATTGTTCTCTTACTGTTTGGGAGACATAATAGTAAAAAGATAAAAGCAATACTGTACAATTCAATGTGCTTTCAGAGAATGAGAATGATAAACTTAAAATCTTACACAATGCCTTTTTCCTATGTTACCTCTTTTAGCTGTAGCTAAAAGGTTTTATTTTGGATACCAAGATAACTGTGATGAGAAAAATCCAAGGTTTAGATACTTTGTTGCTTGCTTCTTTTCTCATGTATTCTGCAACTATTTGTAGAATTTAGAGTTTGGAAAAATGCTCCATATATATTCAAAAACCATTCTGCAATCTATCCACTTTTCTCCTTTCAAATATTAGTACATATTTTGGTTCAAGTTCATAATTTGTCCCTTTCAATCAAAACTTTGAAAAGATAGGTAATTGTAGATTTTAAAAAACCCACCAGAGTGCAGAAAGCAGAGAGCAACTTAAATAAATTCTAAAAAGTGACAAGCACTTCACAAGAGGAGGCAAGAAGATTGCTTATAGATGACATGTGGAAGAAGGAGGAATTCTTCATGAATGGGGGTAAGGAGATACCAGCTTAATTTGGCATTCCTAATGTCTGCTTGTGGGCTGGCTTGCCACAGTAAATTACATAGGCTCCTGAAACACATAACAAAACTATGCTACTGATAATTCTTCCTCTCTGATCTTTACTGAATATTGAAAATAAGGGTGGGGGGCCAGCAGTTGGCATAATGACTATGTTACTGGACTCCCATGTAGTTGACCGTGGTTCGAGCCCCAGACCTGGTGGCTTAAAACTCACACAGGGTATGTGTGCATGTGTGCCCAAGATCCCGAGAGGAGAATGGAGAAGAAGGGATTGTGGTGAGGCCATCCCCCCTGAGGGGTGATGTTTTTGCTTTCCATCTCTCTGTCTCTCTGCCTGTATGGCGAACACACACGCTCTATAGTAAAAACCTGTTTGCCAAAAAAATAAAAAGGAAGAGGAGGGTAATAAAAATCAAAGACACTTTTAAACATTAACCTTTCAGCAAAGGAACATTGGAGGAGGACTAGGAGAGCTGAAAGGCACAGTTTCACCCTGGCACTTCAGGATTAGCACAGAAGTCTTGGGATCAGGCAGGAGAAATAAGTAAAACTCTTCCAAGACAACCTCTACCATCAGAGAGTAGTGAGGGTCTGTGGCTGATTTCCAAAGGACAAGGGTAGGGCTGAAGAATGTGGAGAGGTTTCCTAAAACTGGGGCAGATATAGAAAGCAGAGCACACATAAAGTTGGCTAGAGAATGTAAAGCAAGAGTTCTTTCCCTTTTGAAGGCAAACTACTCTACCAGGAAGAAGAGAACGTTAGAACATTATCAATGCTTAGAATTAAGATTCCGGTGAAGAGAAAGTCCCAATATTGCCCACAAAACATTTAAATCCATAGTGAACTGAATCAAACTAAAGATGGGTCTAGTAAGTGATACAGTGTTAAAGACTTGATGCTCTACCAGTTAATATCTCATTTGGGTCTAGAGGAACTCCTGGGTACATTTAATATATGGAAGCCCAAGCCCCATGGGCTGGCTGAAGTCTGGGGGTAGACCATCTTGGGATTCTCTCTTTCTCTTTGTCTCTAGAGAAACATCTTAAAAATAAGCAAATACACTAAAAATAAATAAATAAATAAATAAATAAATAAAAACACACTAAAGCTTCAGTAATCCTAAAAATACACAAATGGGACCACATCAGGCTAAAAATTTCTGCATAGCAAAAGAAACAATTATAGTGAGAAGACAACCCACTGAGTGGGAGAATGTATTTTCAAACTATTCCTTAGATGAGGGAATGAGAACCAGAATATACAAGGTACTCAAGCATCTTACTTGCAAAAGAATAATCAATCCAATCAAAAGTTGGGCAAATGAACTGAATAGATAACTCTCCAAAGAAGACTTATGAATGGCATTGCCATTCATAAGTAGGTAAAAAATGCTCAACCTGTCTTATCATAAAAGAAACATAAGTCAATTCTGCAATGAGGTTACAGACACTCGAGACAGTATGAAAAAGTGCAGAAGAAGGGAAAAGTGTAAGGAAGGAAATCAGGGAGAAAAATGAGAGACAAGACATTTGTGGAACATAGAAATAGGTTATAACCTCTTGATGATAATGTGTATAGTATTCTCAACTGAACTGGTCTGAGATTTATTTCATGTTTGGTAAATTCTATTTACAAGACAAATGAGGTATAGCAATTGAATAATTTTAAAACAAAAAGAATAATAAAAGTTTTAAAAACACAATGAGATATCACTTAATCCCAGTCAGAATGGCTAAAACTTAAAAATACTGGTAAATACTAGCAAGGCTGTGCTGAAAAGAGAAACTTCCTTCACTGTTGATGGGAAGGCAAATTAGTACAATCACAGTGGAGAACAATATGGAGATTCCTCAGAAAAAAGGAATAATATGTTAAGGTTCACCTCTGTTGTATCATACATTCTCCGTTCCTTTTCATGGATAAATAATATGACATTGTGTAAACACACAATATTTTGTTTATCCACTTATCAATTGGTGAGCATTTCCTTTGTTTGACTATGTGAATAATGCTGGTATACGCATGTATGCTTACATTTCCATTTGGAAATATATATTTTTATTTCTTTTGAGGATTCTAAGGTATTTCAGAAAGTGGTGGAAAACATAGAGCTAAAGTACAAAATTTTTAAAAAATTCATGCATAGGGTTTTTTTTTTAAATTTTTTTTTCTATAGGGAACGTGCGCTCACCAGTCAGACAGAGACAGACAGAGACACAGAAAGCGAGAAATCACCCCCCAGAGGGGATGGCCAAGCAGCAATCCCTTCTCCTCTATTCTCCTCTCGGAATCTTGGGCACACACACACACGTGCCCGGTGTGAATTTTAAGTCACCGGGTCTGGGACTCAAACTGCAGTCGACTACATGGTACGCTAACTGCTTGCCCCAGGTCTTTTTTTCATAGTATACATCTTTCATGAAGTTTCTGGAGACTCTTTCATACATCCAGGAATAGAATCACTGTCATATGATACCTCTGTGTGTAATCATTTGTTAAACTACAAGATTATTTTCCAAAGTGGTTGTACTACTTTACAAATCCATTAGCAGTGCATACATGTATAATTTTTTCATACCTTCACCAACACTTGTTATCTGACTTTTTTTTTTTGGAGAGGTTTTTGCTATAGGGCGCCTACGCTCACCAGACAGACAGAGAGAGACAGAGAGACAGAAAGCGAGAAATCACCCTCCAGGGGGGATGGTCACGCCACAATCCCTCCTCCTCTATTCTCCTCTCGGGATCTTGGGCACGCATGCACATGCGCCCAGCGTGAGTTTTAAGCCACCGGGTCTGGGACGTAAACCGCGGTCGACTACGTGGGAGTCCAGCAACATAGCCATTATGCTAACTGCTGGCTCCCAAGAGTTTAATTCTTTAGCTCTTGCATTTAGGTTTTGTATGCATTTTGAAATAAATTTTGTACGTGATATTAATAAAGGATTCAACTTCAATTTCATTCTTTTAAACTTTGCTATCCAATTGTCTCACCATGATTTTGGAGGGATTCTTTCTTCATTGGTTGGTCTTGAAAATGATATCAGAAATAGCTAACCATTGATACATGGATTATTTCAAGACACTCAATTCATTCTATTGCATCTATCCTTAAGCCAATGCAGCACAATTCTGAAGAGTATTGCTTCATACTATGTCTTGGAATCAGGAAGTGTGAGTCCTTCTACTTTGCTAACCAAGATTTTTTTTACTATTCTGAGTGTCATGAAATTTTATATGAATTTTAGAAACAGCTTATCAATTTCTAAAAATAATTCAGCTGGTAGTCTCAGATTGCATTGACTCTTTATATAAGTTTGGAGAAATACTGACCAATATTAAAAATATAATTTATAATTTAAAATATAATTTTAATTATATCAAAATATAATTTCAAATAAAAAACATAAATTTCTTTCAATAATTTATACTTGTATGAAGTCTTTCAGTAGTTTTTCTGTAATTTTTGAGAATATAAGTTTACTACTTTTTAAAAATGAATGCTTAGAGATTTATTCTTTTTGATTTTCTTGTAAATGGAATTATATATATATATTTTTTTCCCTTGGAGATATTTTCACTGTAGGGCGCGTGCGCTCGCCAGACAGACAGAGAGAGACATAGAGACAGAAAGCGAGACACCACTCCCCAGGTGTGATGGTCACGCCGCAATCCCTTCTCCTCCATTCTCCTCTCGGGATCTTGGGCACACACGCACACGCGCCCGGCGTGAGTTTTAAGCCACCGGGTCTGGGACACGAACCGTGGTCGACTACGTGGGAGTCCGGCGACATAGCCATTACGCTAACTGCTGGTTCCCAATGAAATTATATTTTTTAATGCTACTTTTGAGCTGTTCATTGAAAGCATATGGAACTGCAATTGAAATTTTAATTATTTATCTTGTATAATTTAAATTTGTTGTATTTGCTTATTAGTGGTAATAGTTTTATCATCAATTTCTTAGGCTATTTTATATACAAGATAATGTCATCTTATGAATGTGGATACTTTTACTTTTTCCTTTTCAATTTGGATGCACTTTGTTTATTTTGCTTAATTGCCTTGGCTAGAATCCCCAGTACTATGTTAAGCAGAAGTGGTAAGAATGGAAAACTTCATCTTGTTCCCGAAAGGTTGAAAACAGTCTTTAATCATTTGGTGTAATGATAGCTATGGGGTTTTCCTAGATGCCCTTTATCATGCTGAGGAAGGTTCTTTCTATTCCAATGCTGCTGGGTGTATCAGAGAATTGTATTGAGTCTTGAAAAAAATTTTTCTGCGTCTCGTGAGATGATCATGTGATTTTAATTTTTATTATATAGATATGATCATACTAATTGATTCATGGTTGTTAAACCATCCTTGCATTTCTAATATGAATTCTACTTAATCATGTAGTACAATTATTTTTATATGTTGGTAGATTTAGCTTGATAATATTTTGTTGAGGTTTTTAAACAATTTAATAAAATACATTGGTCTATAGTTTTCTTTTTTGTGATATCTTTGTCTTATTTTGGTATCAGGATAGGACTAGCCTCATAAATGAGCTGAGAAGTATTGCCTTCTCAATTGTTTTGCACATTATTTTTTATGTAAAATATCTGATCCACCAAAAAAAAATCACAATATACATCAGAATGGAAGGATACATGACCTATGGTGAAGAAAGAAAATAATCAAATAAGAAAATAGTTTAAGAGAGACAACACAAGCTGTCCAAATATGAACTGTCAGCCTAAGATTTTAAAATGACAAGAGATCAAATTTAGAGTTTGGAAAAGAGCTTTCAGGGGCCTGGCAGGTGTCATGGTGGTTAAGGGTGCTGGACTCTCATACAGCTGACCATGATTTGAGTCACGGACCTGGAGGTTTACTTTCTCCCTACCCTCACACTCTCTCTCTCTCTCTCTCTCTC
>NW_006159700.1:3890529-3914939 GCF_000334495.1 Tupaia belangeri chinensis
AAAGAACGCGTGCCCTGTAGCAAAACACGCTCCCAAAAAAAGAAGGAAAAAAAAAAAAGAAGAAGAATTTTCATGGTATGTTAAAGCCAGAATGAGTCATGATTAATCTTAGTAATCCTTATTTTTTATTTTTTGGAGAAGTATGCTTTTTTAAATTATCCTGAATTGTTTGACTTTTTTTTTTTTTTTTTTTTTGGAGAGGTTTTTCACTATAGGGCGCGTGCGCTCGCCAGACAGACAGAGAGAGACATAGAGATAGAAAGCAAGAAATCACCCCCCAGGGGGGATGGTCACGCCGCAATCCTTTCTCCTCCTTTCTCCTCTCGGGATCTTGGGCACGTACGCACACGCGCCCGGCGTGAGTTTTAAGCCACCGGGTCTGGGATGCGAACCGCAGTCGACTACGTGGGAGTCCAGCGACATAGCCATTACACTAACTGCTGGTTCCCCTTGTTTGACATTTTTAATGTAAAATTTTATATCTCTAAATTTTCATACCTTATCATACTCCCTTGTTTAATTTTTTTTTTTTTCAGGATTTTGCCATAGATTACTTGTGCTCACTGGGGAGGATAGTGACAGAGAGAGGAAAAGTAAAAAATCATCCCCCAGGAAAAAAGGCCATGCCACAACCCCTTCTCCTCCATTTTTCTTTTAGGATTTTGAGCATGCATGCATGCCAAGTGTGATTTTCAAGCCACTGGGTTCAGGACTTAAACCATGGTTAGCCACATGGGAATTCAGCCACCTTAACCACCATGCCACCTGCTGACCTCTCTCTTGCTTAAATGTATTTCTACTTTGGTCAGAATGGGTTTGTTAAAACTTTAATAAAAGTGGTGAAAATAGTTATGGATTCTGAATACAGTGTGGAGTGGGGTTGGGAGGAAGAAGGGAAGAGTATAGGGAAGGAAATCAGGGAGAAAAAGTAGAGAGCCATGACATTTGTGGGACACAGAAATGGTTTATTATCTTTTGATGATAACATGTATAGTATTCTCAACTGGATTTGTCTGAGAAGTATTCCATGTTAGGTTAATTCTCTTTACAAGCCAAATGATGTATAGTGATTGAATGTTTTAAAAAATGAGAATAAGGGAACCAGCAATTAGTGTAATGGCTATGTCACTGGACTCCTACGTAGTCAACCGCGGTTCACGTCCTGGACCCGGTGGCTTAAAACTCACACCAGGCGCATGTCCGTGCGTGCCCAAGATCCTGAGAGGAGAATGGAGGAGAAGGGATTGCAGCGTGAGCATCCCCCCTGGGGGGTGATTTCTCGCTTTCTGTCTCTATGTCTCTCTCTGTCTGTCTGGCGAGCGCACGCGCCCTATAGCGAAAAACCTCTCCAAAAAAAAAAAAGAATAAAAAAAAATAATAATTGTGAAACTATTTGATGATGATAATGTGAATAGCAATGTCTTTGTTTTGACTGATATGCATGGTAATTGTGCTTGAAAATAAATGTTATACACTGTAAAGACATATGTAATTAAATTTAACATGAAATATAAGAAAATTTAAAAGGCAGAGAAAAAGTGAAATAAAGAGCAAATAATGGCAAAAAAAATTTTAATATGTTGGGTAAATTCTCTTTACAAGCCAAATGATGTATAGTGATCAAATGTTTAAAAAAAATTAAGAAGAATAAAAATTTTAAAAAACCCTTTAAGTACAGATGCAATTGCATTCTGAGAACAATACTCTAAAAGTTCCTTAGGAGTTAAATGGAACCCACAGTCAATTTGACTAATTGGCCAATGCTAGAACTTCCATTAAATTGCTATGTTGCCCTGCCAGTAGACAGCCAAGACTAATCCCTCTTATTAATGTTCTTGACTTATAGTAAAGAAAACTCTTAGAAGTATGGCAGTACTCAGCCGAACACATAATTAGGAAGGATAAAATGTCCAAAAATCAGTCATGAGATATTTTTGTTATAATAACAAAGTGAAGACGTGAAATAGTAATTGGCAATATGCTTTCCTAGAATGAAGTAATCTTACATATAAGGACATTGTAAATCACATGTTTAGTGGCCAGACCATTTTCGTCTCAGCGCTGTGGAGCACTTTTAGGCTGTTTAGTACAGTTTGGAGACACAAATGTGAGAAAATAAAATCATGCTTTGGAGAAAGGAGGTCAGTCATTGTGACATTAGGATAGTCAGAACTGGCAAGACAAAGTAATTAGGTTTGGGCAATGGACTATATAATAGAGAGAACAAACATGCAAATGTCGATGGAGTGGCTGTTTGAATGAAGAAGAAAAACAAAAATGATGCTGGTAGCAGAGTCAGAATCCCAGGCTAACAAAGAACAAATCAGAACTCGGGGAAGGTGTTTCCTTTCATAGAAAAATATCAAAAGTAACACAAGGAAAATTCATTTCTGCTCCAACACCAAAAATGTCCCTACTTGTATTCTCTTGGACCAAATAGTGGGAACAAAAGTGATTGAGTAGAAAAATTTACCACTGGACAAATGAAGGGATATAGAGGAGACCTTACCATTTGTTTTCCAAGTACTTAGAGGCTCTGTCAACTTAAATGCCTCTTTAGGGACGCCCTACCACTGGTGTATTTGGAAAAGAGTGTAATATAATATCCCTCTTAAGTTAGTTCCATGCTTTATTTCCTACTGTACTTTTATCTGTGCCTTACCTTAAGCTTCTCTTCTCTATGTCAACACCACTTCAATCTCTCCTAAATCACCAAACTAAAGAGTGAAGTAGAATTTAAACATGCTTTGGTGATCAATGAATGGATTATGATGTAAAATACATAGGAATTCTCCTAAATTTAAATGTCTGAGTACTTGGACAGTGCATTTTACCTCTTGTGTTCTCAGTGACTTTAATGTACAATAAAATAAAATTCAATGGTCCCACAATTCTTTCCATCACTAAAACTCTTCCTGAATGTTTACAATTTATTTTCTTCCCTTTAGCAAATTCACAAACAAAGATCACAATAGAAATCTCTAAAATGTTCTCAAGTTAAAAGATAGAATTTAAAAAAAACTTGCAAAAGCAAGGTTTTTACAAAAATGTTATTCTTATCCTGATGTCTGTAACGTTGATTAGAACAATTAAATAACTGACAGGTTAAAAGAAGAGAATATCAGGGCCAGCAAGTGGCATGGCGGTTAAAGGTGCTGGACTCCCACATGGCCAACCATGGTTCAAGTCTCGGACCTGGTGGCTTGCTTTCTCATTTCCTCTCTCTCTCTCTGTCTCTATGATCAAACTGGAAAATAATAGTGATAATAATAGTAAATAAAGTTAAATAAAATAATTCTTTAAAAAAAAAAGAAGAGAATATCAAACAACTGGACTACATATTAAATCTTTTTTCCATCATTCAAAATCATGCCCCATAAATCAGTTTTCTTACTATGAGAAAAATATTGGCACCACAAAAATGCCACAAATATTTAATTTCATGTAGAAGTACACCAAAGGCAAAGCTAAAAGTTATGAAATATTTAAATATTTAATGATTGACTGGAAGATTGAGTCATTGTTTTTTTCCTGTACATCTTTAAATGGACCATTGACAGAGAAAAGTATGCTCTCTTCGAGAAAAAAGGTAAAAAGAAAGTAGTACAAAATTTCCACTAATAATGAATGTCTGTGGGACCAGTGGATAAATACATTTACTAAATTCTTTCACTTTCCAGGGATAATTTTTTTACTCTATTACAGACATGCATTTTGCCATTTTGTGTCATAAAGGTCATACTCGGGTGCCTACGGTAGCCAGATAAGCAGCCTGGGTGAATTCAGCCCACTTGGAGCAGATTGTGTAAAAGTGGACAGAACATATACTCCGATAGTAGTACCTAATCACCCCACCCAGATGTCATTGAGCAGAAACTGGTTAATTGTTCTCAAGTCTTTTCTTTTCACTTTTTTTTAAAGACCGCCCTCCCAAAGGGTGCACATGCTTGCCGGTGATAAAGACAGAAAATGAGAGAGAGGGTGAGAAGTCACCCTCTAGGAAGGATGGCCATGCCACAATGTCTTCTCCATTCTCCTGGGATTTGGGGTGAACATGTACACTCTTCCGGCATGAGTTTTAAGCCATGATCAGCCATGTGGGAGTTCAGTGCCTCAACCATTATTTCACCTACTGGCTCCCACAAGCCTTTTCTTTTCCTCCTGAAGGCATAACATATTCTCCAGCTTTGATTGCCTTAGGCAAAGCAAGTGAATGATTTATGGCTCATGGAAATGACAGATTTCTAGTTCTGGACCATAAAAGCAGCTCACACATAATTGTCCATTCTTTTTATTCTTTTTCCAGATGAATAGGAAAAAAATTCCAGAGAACTAGAAGAAAGAAATCATAAGATGAAATGAGAGTGTACCTTTGATATGTCACTTGCTAGAGAGCCCTTCAGAAAAGGCACTAGATCAGAAACACCTTTGTGGAAACATTAATTTGGAAACAAATTAGAAAAATTAATACATTTATTTTTAATTATTCTAATCATGTTCTCATTAATATTTATTAAAGTAAGCACTAAGAAATGTAAACATTAATCTTCAAATAGTTGAAGGCTCTTGTTGAGGCATATTAAATAAAAAATAAATTAGGACCAGTAGTTAGTGTAATGGCTATTTCTTTCGACTCCCATATAATTGACCGCAGTTCGAGTCCTGGACCCGGTGGCTTAAACTCACGCTGGACGTGTGTGCATGCGTGCCCAAGATCCCAAGAGGAGAATGGAGGAGAAGGGATTGTGGCATGGCCATCTTCCTGGGGGGTGATTTCTTGCTTTCTGTCTCTCTGTCTTTGTCTTTATGGCGAGTGCTCACAGCCTATAGCAAAAACCTCTCCAAAATAAATAAATAAATAAACCAAATATCTTTTCTTAATTTTTCATCTTACTATATTAAAATTCCTTTTCTAAAAATGTTTACATGTAATCACTGTACATCTTTACAGAGTACGACATGGTTTTATTCAGGCTGAATGCAGTGCATATTAGTTAAGTCAAAGACATTACCATGTACATTATCATCAACAGATAACTTCTCATCTTTGTGTTTATTAAATGTGTTGTGCCTTTTTTTTTTCCTTGATCTCTCTCTCCCATCCCTTCTTATCCATCCCCTTCTATACTATCTCTGGTATCCTCTGCTACTCTCCCTTCTGATCTTTCAGTTTCTGCTTATAGAGTACAGATAGTAAGTGTTTATTAAGAGGGCCATATCGTGCCTCTCTTTCATAGTCTGAATTGCTTCCCTTAGCATTAAATCTTCCATATTCATACACTTTATATCAAATGCCAGGGTTTCATTATTCTTCATGACTAAGAAATATTCCATAGTGTATATGTGCTACATTTTTTCAATCCATTCATCTCTTTTGGGAAATTTGGGCTGATTCCATGTTCAACAATTTTGAATAATGCTAAGTTATACTTTTAAGCTTGGCCATACAGGATCACTCACCATTCTTTAAATATTCCTTATACTTTCCTGATTTATACTTTCACTACCAATACTATTGGGAAAGAGGATTGGTAGTTCAAAATAGAACCAAACTCTCATTATTATTTGTTTTACATACATGTAAATAATTAACTCATATAAGAAATTATTTACAATATGATAACTAACAATTGCTCCCTTAATTAAATGTATATGACACTTCTTAATTCAAGATCGAAAGCCTGTAAATCTATTGTGGTCTCATGATCTGCTTTGATCAATAGAAAGTAAAGGAAGTAGCCCTATGTTAGTTCCAGGCCTAATTCTTAGCAGACCTGGTAGTACTAGTAGAACTCACTCCTTGTGAGTTCCCATGAAAAGAAATCCAGGATAAACACATGGAAAGAGAGATTACCTGGAGGAATACAGTCCAAGATAGACATATGAGAGAGTCCAGAATCAGTCCACCACTGGAATAGAAGGTTCAACCATCCCGGGCATGCCTCAGTCATTATAGCCACCTCAAATGAAGTACCATACACATAAATGAGGTTATAATAGAATTTGGGGCCCAATCATTCCCACCCCTCCTATGCCAACTACAACCACCACCAATACCACATGGACATGGAACTATACCCACTGATAATTGGCCAATTGCCATTACCATGAGTAAATAAATAGTCATTACGTTAAGACACAAAGTTTTGGATAGTTGACTATGCAGTGATAAGTAATTCTTGCAAAATTTTTGTGAAATCAGTATTTATTCTTACCAAAATTAATACAAAATAAAATCAAATGTAAAAAAAATGTGTATTACTATGTTCTTGACTTATGGGTATTTTGAAAATAAGCGTGTAGATCAGACAATTAGAAATTTCTAAATATAATCTTTGTTGATGAATTTTCATAAATTCGTTACACAAATGAGATAACTTGTAGAGTAATAAATTTGCTCTTAAAATTTAATGATTTTCTAATATTTTTCTTATACTTCTTAACTTCAATCACTGTATATCTTTACAACATTGAAAATGAATTTTCCAGCATGAATACCCTATATGTTAGTCAGTAAAAGAAATTACATACACATTGTCATCAATAGATAATTTTACATTTTGTTGTCCATTGAATGTTTTTATTTCCCCCTTGATTCTCTAATCATGTGCACATTAGAGTCAAAAGAGAGAGAGAGAGTGATGAGCACTCTCATAATGTCTGGTTATGCCATCATCCCTTTCCTCCAGTTCTCCCTGCTGTGGGAGCATGGACATTTGTGTGTGGATCCAGTGTGCTTCCTCTAGTTCTCCATGCTGTTAGAGCATGGACATTTGTGTGTGGATCCAGTGTGTTTGGGGCTAATCAGGCTGAGGATTTGAACCTTAGCTACTATACGGGGCCTGGCTTCTTTTATGCAGCACATTACCACTGTGTCATGGAACTAGCCCCGTGCACTTTAAAAATTGGACTATAGATTTATTGCCAGTCTTAGTCCACTCAGACTATAGAGCTTTGTGGTAAATTATTATAAAAACATTGATTTGGGAGAGTAGGTGGGACAGGGATGTCTGAGACTTGTGCTACCTTTTATATGTTGAGATAGTATATTACCTGAAAGAAATAGCTTCATATTCAAGGAAAAGATGGGGTATATAGAGAAAATACACCAGAAGCAGCCCCCAAAATAATCTTGAGCCCCCAAAAGGATCTTGAACAAAGGCAGAAATTACATACATTTTGTTCCTAAGAAATAATCACTTAAACAAGGTTCTAATGGGCCAGTCAAATTCTTGTTACAGAATAATACATGAGGGTACTTCAGAAAGTTTCTGGAAAATAGAATTAAAGTACAAGTTTATTTTGGTGCAGACAAATATTGAATCCAAGCAGATTTTTTTGTAGTACTTATTGTGAACTTTTAGAAGATTCCTCATATACTATTTGACTAAGTAAGCTAATAAAAAGCACCTATAGATATATTTTGGACTCAGTCATGGCTAAGCTATGTGCATTGGGCAAATCATATAACTTCTTAAAATATGATTTCTTTGTGTGCCAAATAAAGCATTTAAAGTAGATGATTTCTGGAATCCTTTGAGGTGACATGATATTTGAATAATGCATCTATGGCAATGTTTTCATATAATTAGTAGGTAATTGATAATAGGTGTACGATTTATATAATGTGAAGGGAAACCAGAGTATTTTGTCTCTAGTACAAGAAAAGTTATTATATCTGTAATTCTTTTCATTTCAGACTAAAAATGAATAGGGTAATAGTGGACTTTTCTAGATGACATACAGTTTAAGAAAGGCATTTAATAATTTTAATTAAGATGTAAAAATTACATTTTATTTTCATATTTAAAAAAATCATAAAACATTTAAAATACATGTTTAATCTAGATGTATCTTGCAACTTTTAAATTAATCTGCTCTACATGACAAAGATATTTATGGACCTTAGAGCAATCAATTTATTAGGAAATCCTCAACTGGCCATATGCATGCCATTAAACATTTTCATTTGGCTCTTCTGTGCAATTAGCATTCCAAGGGTTATGCAGACAGGCTGTGGATACCATATGTTTGGCATCAGTCCTTAAAGTTCTGCCACATGTTCACTTTGATAGCACAAACACTATAGTGAGGGGAAACATAAGATTACCTAATATTTCAAATCAAACTCTAAGCTGCACATTTTTAAATCAAGTAAATATAAAGACCATTACAATTATTTTTTGGTTAACATTTTTTGAGTTTCCATATTGTGCTCAATGCATATCTTCTAAACACATACTCAAAATAAATAACAATGACACTTGGTATAAGCTAACTGACCTCATGCTGTTTAATTTGTTTGGAAAAAATTAAAGGTTGACTATTTTATTTTACCTACAATTAGAAGATTTTATGATAATTATTAAAGACAAGGGACTTTAAGCCTCTTATATCATGTCTTCATGGAATGAATATGTACGAATGCTACTTTTAGGTACAGAGAGGTAGTAGCTTCTTAATTAAGACATTTAGATAGAGTGGTTTTTCTCTGCATCTACTAAAGCAAAGGAATATTGCCATTGAAGTCACTTCAGTGCCTAATAATTCAGGGCTGGCATATGTATCTGTGGTATATATATATTATACATAATGTATATGTTATATATATAATATAAAATGTAACATTATACAGCTATAAGAAACAATAAAATCCTACAGTTAGACTCAAAATGGATGAGTATAGAAGATTTAATGTTGAACAAGCTGAGCCAGACCTTAAAAGAAACGCATTATATATCCCCATTCGATTTGTACTGTCCGTACTTTAAGGCAGAGGTTGGGAGCTCTGAAGATGTGACAGTGGAGAGGATCGATGTGGAAGCCAGTGAGAGTAAGGGGGAAAGTAGTTGATAGAGTGGGTGGTAGATGCGGGCATGACAAAACAAATAAATTTTTAAAAAAGATTATAAATGATAAACTTTTGCTCACAAGATAAAAAAGAAATTAAAACTTTTTGTTGTATTATCTGAAATGGCTCACAATAGTGTGTATCTATTAGTTTATCTGTCATCAAAAGAGCACTTTGCCTAAAAGAAAGGACTAATGTGCAAAATATTTACAATCTTTTGTGAAACTATAGTTTATCACTAATTTGTATCAGTAAGTTGTTATATTACCTGTATTTTTGATACATGTGAAATTGCAACTAAAATTAATTTCACCCATGTTTTATGAATAAGCTGAATAAAGTTTTTGTTCAAAAAAAAAAAAAGATGACTTAGAGGATTTGCTGTCTCTGCTGTCCTTTTCTTTCTCTCCCCTCTAAAATCAATAGGAGCAATATGTCCAGATCTCTACTTTTGCATTTTAAAAATAAGAAACAGAGAATGAATTTAACTGACTTTATGGTGAAACTGAACACTGGGAATACTATCAGGTCTTAGGGCTTGATTCTAAAGCTATTTGACTTAAAGCTGGGAGGTGGTCAATCTGGTCAATCAAAAATTATCCCAAGTCCCAAACATGGATCCTCTCTGCATAGCCTCTGATGGTACAATAGCTTGGAGATAATGGGGAGAATTAGTATGTCATAAAAACTTTGTCTACTGAAGCATAAATCTGAAAGTAGACTTTCTTGCCTTCTACACTGGTCAACTAGTGAATATAAGTTTCCTGATTAGTTCCAGGTTCTATCAGGTTTGCAGCTTTAGGTTCACTAGAAATTATATGCCAGGGACATTTGTTTATTCACTCTTCACTTCTAAAAAAATAATTTTGAGTTACTACTAAGTGCCAAGTATTCTGTTAGACAAGAAAAATTCCACAATATTCAGATATGCATGATACCTACCTTCCTGGAGTTTATAGTCCAGAAGTGAAACCATTAAACTTAAACAAAGTATACAGATTGGTATTTAAAAATAATTGTGTAAAGTGATATAAATATATAAGCACTGAGTGTCATGTTACTGTATTATTGAAGGACCTAAACTAATTTTAGGATTTAGGAGAGGCTTCCCTAAGGAAGGGACATTTGTTTCACTTGAATTCTAAAAGCCAAAAATCAGTATGACAAGGAGTGTTAGAGCGAGACATAGAAAAAACATTTGGTTCAAGTGTTGACTTTGGGACAAGGGTAAGATATTTTTTCAGATTACTGCATCTAAATAATAAATTTTGAAGTCAAAATACTTTTTAGAGGGACCAGCAGTTAGCGTAATGGCTATGTCACTGGATTCCCATGTAGTCGACCGTGGTTCAAGTCCCAGACCTGGTGGTTCAAACTCACGCCAGGAACGTGTGCATGCGTGCCCAAGATCTCAAGAGGAAAGTGGAGGAGAAGGGATTGCGGCGTGGCCATCCCCCTTGGGGGGTGATTTCTAGCTTTCTGTCTCTCTGTCTCTCTCTGTCTGGTGAGCACATGCACCCTATAGCAAAAACCTCTTCAAAAAAAGGATGCTTTTTAGAAAAACTTGGAAATTCTTATCATTTATAGTAGCACAAACATGTAAAAAAGAATATATTAGGAAATAACTAACAAATGTTGAAATTGATACATAAATAATACATAAAATATTTTGAGAGATTATAAAATTAAAATAGATTATGTTATAAAACATTAAGTAGCAGAAAATTAGACAGTGGTGCAGTGGTAAAATATGATATTCTGTGAAGCAGACTTGCATGGGAAGGTTCTGAGTTCATGTCCAGAGACCACCCTGTGTATGAAAGCTGCTCATGTGTGCCCGTGATTGGGGGATTACTGAGGTGTGGGACTCCCAGAGAGGCTGCCTTCTTCTGTTTCTCTCTTTCACACTTATAGAATAAATGAATAAATAAACTTAAAAACAATTTGGTGATTTAAAACACTATGGCTTGATTGATATGAGGAACATGATAAAGTTTTAGGTTTTTTCAACAGTGAACTAATGGAAATTGAGGTTAATATAGAAATGCTGCTAAGACCAATGTAGGGAATTGGAAGCATTTCTCGGAGGTCACTGGCTGCAGTATTGTTAAACTATTTCTCTTTTGGCTGAGTCTATTATCACACACTCCTAAGGAGGAAAGGAAAAATTGTGCCCAGTATGTTACTGGTGATATTCTAGACAACTCTTCTGCATGCCAGCTTTCTCTGTCTAGCCAATACTCCACACAAATTTTCACCACTATTCTCTGAACACATGGAAAATATAATTTAGAAATACATGACTACAGCATAATAATAACTAAATAATGTGAGTAACAGAAAAGACACTGCTGTGCTCCATTGTGCAATATAAATCCTCTTGACTAGATGAGGAAATCCATAAGTAAAGCAACTGGGCCAAACAATTCAACTCCACAAAGCCGAGTGACTCAGGGTGCTTCTACCACCTTTTTTGACCTGTGGCTGTGGGCTGCACTGATTTACGTGAACTATAAGCTTTTCTGATAACGCCGCTGCCATTACTGGTCAGAGCTCTGGAGGTATAGAGAGAAACTTCTGAGGACTTCAAAAGGTCAGTGTGACCTGGGGCACATGAGTCAGCCCACTTAAAACATTCCAGGAGCCTTCCCATAACTTTTCTTTATCCTTGTGTCTCCAAGTCCAATAAACGGAACAAATGGCTTGAGAAACTGAAAAGCAGCGCTGGGGGGAGGATAAGGCTGTGTTTGCCTTTTGGAAACCTCACAGCTTTGGCAGCTAGAGGTAAGCAGAGAAGGGTGGGGCGGACTCCTAAAGCCTGGAAAAGGGAGCGCCTGGATGAGGGGTGCCCACTAGCCTTGAGAGCCAAATGGTAAGGTCATGGGGAAAAAGAGGTGGAAGTTACTTAGAAATAACTGTGCTAGAGCCAATGTCTTTCAGCAAATGGCCTTGAGTGCCCCACTGGTAACACATTTGCGAAGAATAATTGTTCTGCCCTAGTCTAATACATTTAAACACAAGGAGATTGCCAGTAATTCAGACCTTGTAGGAAATACTTTCACTGCTTTTTTTTGTATTTATTTATTTTAATTTTTTTCTCCTTGATGCTACAGTTATCTAAAACAAAGGATATGGTAAACTTTGCAAATCACTTTTACTCCAATAAAGCTGTCTTGTGTTTCTAAAACTGAACATTCCCTACAGGTTACACAATTGGATATATTTCCAAGTCGTTTCCAAGTCTATCAAAAATAAATTCTGTGTAAGTGAAGTGACTGAATCAGGCAAATGTATACTATTTTAGAAATGTAGTTCCAATAAATTTGTAAAAACAGTAGTAGGACTAGGTACACTTTAGATTCATGTAATTGGTTTTCCCAGACCTTTCCCATTTACCTCACTTGTTCACAGCAACCAGTGAGGTAAGTGGAACAAGAGTTGTTATCCACATTTTACAAATGAGGAAACCGAGACTCAGAAAGACATGTGCCCAGAGAAATCCTGCGGGGTAATGCCAGAATTAGAAGCCAACCTTCCAGATTCCAAGTTTATTCTTTTTTCCATTATTCATGCTGCCTCTTTCTCCATCTTACAGGAGTCATGCAGACTTAGTTTTAATTTGAAAAAAAAAATTGAGGAAAATATAGACGCTTGAGAAACAACTTCAATGTTGGAAGGGAAAAAAAGAAAAAAACCTGTTGCAAGCCATTATATAATAAGGTACTGCTTGGTTTATCAATATGTATACTATCTAAGGCTGACTGAATGAAGAAAATCTGGCAAAGACTGACTCTTCAATATATAGTTTCCAGCCCAAGAGACCTCAATTATTTATCTTTTGCTAAATATAGCTACATATATTCTGATGCCCTAAAGCAATGTTAACATGAGACATATCTAATAGCCAGCCTTCCACATACTCTAATAACAACATACATATTTTCACTATAGTCCTGAATATAAAAGATCCAACTCTTTTCAGATTATTTGGGGTTGGTTTCCCTAAGGAAGGTACAACATTTATTTCACTTGATTCTAAAAGATAAAGAAAGATCAATGAGACAAGGAAGGTCAGAATGAGAAACAGGAAATGTATTTAGATCAAGCACTGACTTTGAGAGGAGGTAAATTATTTTCTTACATTATTGCATCTAAATCATTTTCAGATTACTTTTTATTAACTCAACTTTTTCAGTTTATTTATTAACTGATTTTTTAGAAGAATAAAATTTCCTGATAAATCAATGTATTCAATGCAGCCAGTATTATTTCCTTCTGTGTCTACACATTAATGCAAGAACACAATTTGTTTTGTGGCTACCTGAAAATCCTTTCATTAGATTCAGTTGGTCCAGTCTACCCATGATCCAGGTATCCTCATCAACAACCACCAAAGCCATGACTCTCCAAGTTCTACCAGTCCTACAGAGATCATGCACAGGAGCAAATTGTGAGGGAGACTTTTCACTGGGCATCTAAGAGAGATGAAAATGTTAGTAAATTCCTAGAAGGAGAATTACTAATTGGAGGATATGACAACAAAATCATTTATAGATTTTACGCAATGCTACATTTCATTTTCTGTGTGGATTCTTCTGAAAGTAAAATTCTTAGATCTAATTAATGTATTTATGGAAATATTAGACAAGTATTATGAAAATATCTGTGAACTGCATTTAATTTTCCACATAGATGAAGTTCAAAATATTCTTACAGAGATCGTGTTGAGGGAATGGTATTAGAGACCTACATGAACAGAATCGTTACACAAACTGATCCACAAAATAAACTGGAGAAATCTGAACCTGGCTTAGTGGGAGCTCCAGCCTGAGCTATATCAACTGTGAAGAATATGTATCTTAAGATCCTCAAAAATATTATCATTGTTGGCATCAGTATAAAAGTTCCCTCTTTCAAAGAAAAAGTTACAAAGGCCACTCCCAGGTAAAATTTAGGCATAGAGAGCAACTTTCATCAGAGACAGAGTGGGAGGAGGGTGAGAAATGACAGAGAGTGAGAGGAAGGGAATCAAGGAGAAAAAAGGAAGAAGTATAACAGTTAAGAAACACAAAACATTATCTGTTGAAGATAATAGGTATGGTAATATATCTTGAATTGATCCAATATTCAGTGCATTCTGGAAGGGAAAATTCATTTTGTTTGCTGTAATGATATGCAGTGTATGGATGTTAAAAAAAAATTAATTTCTTTTAAATTCAAGGGGGAACGTCATCTAATTAAACATGCAATTATTCACCAAAATTAGAATAGTCTTAACTTTCACTCTTGGACTTAAGTCAAGGTACTGTATAGATGCTATATAAAATCAGTATGGAAGTTCACTATTTTTTTTCTTGTTCTGTGATTTTACAGAAATTGAGTAGCTGTGGTATAATGTATCTCTTTCTTTTTTTTATCTGCATGCTTCTATATTTTGGCTACTACAGTATTTCAAAAGGTGTTTGAAATATTTCTTTATTTATGTCCAACCCAAAATGTTGGTGTCTTATAATACATGGGTAACTAGTGCAGCATTCCTTAATTCTTTCTGTTATTTGTCATAATTGTTATTTAAAGAACCAAGTATATATTGCATGAAAGCATTATGACCTCTTTGTCTTATTTTAAATGAACTTCGGATAAGTAGACTTCTAAAGCACTTTTCTGTTTGCCTATTTTCTGCTTTAGCAATATTGTTTTTTACAACTCTCTTACTCAACAAAGTAAATAAAATTATGTTTTAATTTAAAAATTATTTAATGAAAATTAACTAACTTTCCTTTTTAATAGCCTAACCATCAGAAAAGTCAGGTCTATCAAATCACATTTTGATTTAAAATGCTATGCTTTCTTATTTACCTTGTGGACATATAAAGAACTTTTAAAAAAGAGTGACACTCTAATAATGCATTAAGGTGAATGAAATATACCTGTAAGCAGAAACTATAAAAAGGGTAGGTAAGACTGTAAGGGCTATGATCTCAAGTTTATAGTCAAATATAAAATACGTGTTTGGATTATTCTCTTCCCTGACTTTGGAGAAAAAAGAAATTGAAAACCTAAAAAGAATTTTGCTGAAGGATGTTTTTCTAATACTGTAGAGGACCTAGTAAGGTCATTTATTATTGAAACAAGGAACTTTCCTCTATCAGAAAGGAAATTCCTCAGCTCATTGGAATGTAAGTCAAACTTTGAAAATAAACAATTTTATTTTTTTTTCTAATAAAAAGTAACTCTGTTAAGACAACTCTTAGCATATTTTAAGACCATATCAATGCCTTTCATTCAGTGATTAAGAGTATGATATGAAGCCATAAGTCATGGAGCAAAAGGATAGCATTCCACACCATAGAATCTGGTGTTTTCTCTTTTTTAAACATTCTATTGAAATGAATCATGCTTATAGAAAAGTGTATGAAACAAACATGTAGACTGGTGAATTGTCATAAAAATAACCTGTCCAGGAATCCCCAAGGAAGTCCAGAAATAAAACATTGCCAACATTTCAGAAACTTCCTTTATACACCCACTCCTAGCACTCTTCTTCCCCACAGAAAACCATTAACCTGCCTTCTAACACGGAGCATTATATTTGCCTCTTTTAGAATATTGTTTAAAAGGAATCATGCAATATGGTTTAGATTATTTGAGCATTAGGTTTTTGATTCAGGTTTCTGATTGTGAGATTCATTTATGTTGTTATTTGTAGCATATTTGCTCACTTTCTAGTCTGATTATGTCTGCTTTTTTATTATTTATGTGTTTTACATTCAATCACTATGTATTATTATAACATACTAAATGACTTTTCCCATTATGAAAACAGTGTATATTTGTTCAATCAAAGATAGTACTATACATATTATCATCAAGTGGCATAGTGGTTAAGACACTGGACTCCCACCTAGCCAACTGTGGTTCAAATCCCAGAACCAGTGGCTTGAAACTCATGCCAGATACAGTGGTGTATGTACCCAAAATTCCAAGAGGAAAATGGAGAAGTGACAGTAGCATGGTGATTTCCCCTGGAGGAGTGATTTCTCGCTTTCTGTTTATTGTGCTATTATGCCATAATTCAGTTAATCTTTCTTCTATTAAGGAAGTTGGTACTATGTCCTGGTTTACACATTATGAATAATTATGTGAACATCCTTATAATTTTTGAGGGGGTTATATTACTGCCTAGCATATTTGTAGAAGAAAATGTGTGGGGTCATAATATATGCATGTGTTCAGAGACTCCAGTATTCCAAAGTTAGTGTCACAGTTCATATTCTTTTTTTTAAGAGAGATTTTTGCTGTAGGACACGTGTGCTTTCCAGAGAGACAGAGACAGACAGAGAGAAAGTGAGAAATCACACCCCAGTGGGGGAATGGGGGAGGCCATGCTGTAATCCCTTTCTCTCCATTCTTCACTTGGGATTTTGGGCACGCATGCGCACGGGCCTGGTGTGAATTTTAAGCCACTGGGTCCAGGATTTGTATCAAGGTCAACTGTGTGGGTGTCCAGCAATGTAACTGCTATGCCATCTGCTGGCCTCCACAGTTTATATTCTTTTTTTTTTTTTTTTTTTTTTTTTTTTTTGGTTTTTTTTTTTTTTTTTTTTTTAGGAGAGGTTTTTCACTACAAGGCTATAAGGCACGTGCAATCACCAGACAGACAGAGAGCGACATAGAGACAGAAAGCGAGAAATCACCCCCCAGGGGGGATGGCCATGCTGCAATCCCTTCTCCTCCATTCTCCTCTCAGGATCTTGGGCATGCACATGCGCCCGGCGTGAGTTCTAAGCCACCGGGTCCGGGATGTGAACTGCAGTCGAATACATGGGAGTCCAGTGACATAGCCATTACACTAACTGCTGGTTCCCCACAGTTTATATTCTTATCAGCAATATAATTGCTTACATACTTTCTACCACATAGACTTGCATTTTTGCAATTATTTTGTACTTTTAATTTTTATTTCCCTGATAAGTTATGTTAAACTTTTTTTACACACACTTGTAAACTACTTAGAAATCCTTTCTTGTGCCTGTTCAAGTCTTCTCCCACACTTCATACAATTCAACTTGTCTTTCTCCTTTGTTTCTTTATGGGGATTACTTTTACCACCAAGGAATAACTCATTCTTTAATTTTTATAGTTAAATTAATTTTATTGTGTATATTTAAAGTATATAATATGATGTTATGGTATACATATAGATAGTGTAAAGATTACCATAGTTAAACAAATGAACATATTCATCATCTTAGTTACCCATTGTTTTGATTTTGCGGGAAAAACATCTAAAATGTACTCATTTAACATGAAATCCCATGTACAATACAATTTTATTACCTATACTCCTCATATTTAAATGAAAAAAAAACTAGACTTGTTCATTCTACATATCTCTATTTTGAATCCTCTGACCTATATCTCCCCTTTTTCTTCTCTCACCCCAGTTCCCGATAACAATTGTTTTGTCCTCTGTGTCTATATATTTAACTTTTTTTAAAAGTGACCATACAAATAAGATTATGTAATACTTTTTTCCTTTCAGTGTCTGGCTTATTTAATTTAGCATAATGTCCTCTAGGCACATCCATGTTGTGAGAAATAAGATGCAGTTCTTTTTAGGGATGAATAATATTCCACTGTATATACGTGTTACGTGTGTGTGTGTGTGTGTACATATACATATAATAACAGTTTCTTTATTCGTTCATCTATCTACACTTAGACTGTTTCTATATCTTGAATAATGGAATAATTTTGTAATGGGTAAGGGAGTGAAGATATCTTTCAAGGTGATGATCTAATCTCCTCTGAGTATATGCCCAGTAGAGGAATTTCTGGGTTATGATAGTTCTATTTCTTAATTTCTTTAAAAACTTTCAACTATTTTCACAATGCCTATACCAATCTCTCCTTTCATCAACAGTGTATAAGAGTTCTCTTTTTTCTATACCCTTGCCAACATTTGTTATCACTTGACTTGGTGAAAATAGCCATACTATGGGTATAGGTGGTATCTCCTGGTGGCTTAAAATCATTTAATGCCAAGTCTATTTTATAATCAAACATTAAATATCTTATGTAATTTATAAATATTGTACCAAAAGTGAAAAATAGGAAAAATAGTATGGTTGGATGATTTTATATTGTATATGTATTTCTTCTGCACCATTATAAAGTTGAAAAATCCTAAATCAAGCTAAGTCAGGGATTCTTCATATTTGCATTTGAGGGTAACCTTTTCCTCCTAAACATTGATTTATACAAGTTAAAACATATTTTCTCGTAAGCACAGAGTTCAAGATTTTTTTTTTTTTTGAGAATTATTTTTGCAATAGGGCATTCACATTCACTGGAGAGAGAAACAGAAAGTGAGAAATCATCCCCCCACTGCATGGAGGGATAGCCATGCCACAATCCCTTCTCCTCTATTATACTCTTGAGATTTAGAGCACATGTATACTTGCTCCCAGCATGAGTTTCAAGCATAGAGTCTGGGTCTCAAATCGAGGTTTATCATGTGGGAGTCCAGCACTTTAACCACTACACCATATTCTGACCCCAAGTTATAAATATTTTAAAATTTTTGTTATGATTGGGTTATCAATCATTTAGAATTACATTGTAAAATTTCTGAATACTTGTGTATATTATAGTTTCTTTATTCTTTTTGCATTTTGTTTTGTCTTGTTTTA
This sequence comes from Tupaia belangeri chinensis, assembly GCF_000334495.1. Taxonomy (NCBI): domain Eukaryota; kingdom Metazoa; phylum Chordata; class Mammalia; order Scandentia; family Tupaiidae; genus Tupaia; species Tupaia belangeri. Next base: position 3,909,076 of record NW_006159700.1, read on the forward strand.
TTTTAGAGGCTTTCTGCCTTGGGGTGCATGTACTTACCAGAAAAAGAGACAGAAACAGTGAGAGGGAAAGTGAGAAATCAGCACCCCCACGCCCCAGCAGTGATGGTCTTGCCACATTCCAAGATCCTTCATTCTCCTCTCAGGGTCTTGGGCAGGCACAGGGTCTGGGACTTGAACCATGGTCAATCATGTGGGAGTCCAACAATGTAACTTCTATACCATCTACTGGCCCCCTCATTCCTTTTTCCTTAATTTCCTAGAAGACACATGCACTTGCTAGACAGAGACAGATAGAGAAAGTGAGAAAGCACTCCCCAGGGGGCATGTCAATACTGCAATCCCTTCTCTTCAATCTCCTCTCAGGATTTTAGGCACACATCCACACATGCCTAGCATGTTTATCAAGCTGCCAGGTCTGGAATTCAAACCATGCAGTTGGTTGAACCTCTTCTAGTTTCCTTGAGTGTGAAATTAATTCGCTGTGGCCAGAGGACACACTCTGTATGATATTAGGCCTTTAAAATGCATTAAGACTTGCTTTGTGAAAGAAAAAAATGCTATTTCGCTAAGTGCTTTATAAGATGTATTAGTTAGGGTTATCTGGGGAGACAGAACAAACAGGTTTGTGAAGATATAGAAGAAGGATTTATGAAGGGATTAGCTAATGTGATTATGGGAACTGAGAAGTACCACACTAGGCTGCCTATAAGCTAGAGTTTCTGGGATTCTGGTAGAGTAGTTAAGTCCAAGTCCAAAAGTCTCAGAGGCAGGAAAGCTGATGATGGAACTTAAAGTTGAAGGCTGAGAGACTGAAAACTCAGGGGACTGCTCGTGTAAATCTTGGAGGCTGCAGGCAGAGCAGCCTTGAGTTCTGATGTCAGAGGCAACAGAGGAAGGCTACCTTGCCCTGTAACAAGAGGAACCCATCCGTTCTTTGTATTTATCCTCTTGGACCTGTTATTGATTGGATAATGTTTGCCCATATTGAGGATGTTAAGGACAGAGCTTCCACATTTAGTCTACTCCGACTCCCACGTTAATAATCCCTTCTAGAAACACTCCCATGGACACATTGAGAGTAATGCCTTCTTGGTATTTCTTGGTCTTGTCAAGTTGACAGCTAAAACTAACCATCACATATGCATTTGAAAAGAATGCCTATTCCACAACTTTTAGATATGGCTTCTCTATTTGTTCATAAGTCAAATTTATTAAATATTGCTAAAATGTAAATATAAACTAATTATTTTCAGGATATTTTGATATGCTGATCTGTATTAATATGTCAGAAACAAATAGGAAATGAATGAAAACGTATTGCCGTTCTTTCCTGAAATCCTGTATTTTCATATTTACTACTTTAAGACTACATTTTATCTCTAATGATGGGAATTTCAAACACAAAGTTTTCTTTCAAAAGATTATTTTAACCTTATAATTGCTAAAATAACTAATAATTGTGACAGGGAAAAGCTGAGTATATTGGAGAATAAAAATATTCCTTATTCCTGTACTGTGGTTGATATATTTGTCTACATATGCATTATAAAATTTATTTTAAAAAATGCTAGATAGGGACCAGCAGTTAGTGTAATGGCTATGTTGCTGGACTCCCACATAGTCGACTGTGGTTCAAGTACTGGACCTGGTGGCTTAAACTCACGCTGGGCGCGTGTGCGTGTGTGCCCAAGATCCCGAGAGAATGGAGGAGAAGGGATTGAGGCGTGGTCATCACCCCTGGGGGGTGATTTCTTGCTTTCTGTATCTCTGTCTCTCTTTGTCTGTCTGGTGAGTGCACGCACCCTATAGCAAAAAAAATAAATAAATAAATAAAATAATCACCTCTCCAAAAAAAATGCTTGATAATAATATAGTCTTGCTTATATTCTAGTTAAGATGTTCCTGGAATCAGACTTTATTACATAATAGTTATTGATAACATTAGAAATAAACACTAAATATTTCATTTAAAAATGTCCCCTTTTCCAAATTATTGTTGAGATTTGGATTTGTGTTTCTTAGAGAAGAATTTTATTTTTTATATCCTAAAACAATCTAAAATCTGAATTGGCATAGATATTCCCATTCTTGGTATCAATCATCCATAGCTATATAAAGTAGCTTTCCAGATATTGCCATTCATTGTTTAACTGTGCATGCCAGGGTCTAACCATGATTTTTCCATACGTAGCTGTAGTAGACCCTCTTTTGTTGCCTCCAAATACCTGTTGCTTTATAACATTCCAAGATGAAATTAGATCACTTTCAACTTATTTTAATAGTGTTTTGAGACTTTTGTTGAAATGGTTCCATCACCACCTGACTCTTGATTGCTCAGGAAAGCAAACAGCCTAGAGGCCGATTTGGTCCACTAACACTAGACATACTGAAAATATGTTCTATGGTAAAATGCAGCAGAAATTGACTCCATGACCACTACGCTGAGAAGAAAAATACACTTTGGCTTTCATGCAAAGCACATAGTGAACACAGCCAATACCCCTTGCTACCAAATAGATGTTATCAGAGTTAAAGACTCAAATCCTGAAGCTAGAGAAAACGAGTCAGGCCTTAGGCATAAAAATTGTTTTAATTGTCTTTCTGATAAAGATGTGAGACCTTCTAGCATTTCAGTCAGTCAGTCAGCAGGTGCTTTGTTGTCACTTTCTTTGGAACTTCAAACCATAAAACTCATTCTGCCAATTGATTATTAGAGAGCAAATGCCAAATGCAGCAACCAGCTTCATTCCTGTTAATGGTTTATATTTTGAAAACTTTCAAAAGTTTTTAAAAAGTGAAGCAAGATATAAGATTTACAATGCAGATGATAGCTTATGAATTGTAATAATCAGGCCATGGTCTATGTACTTTTTCAAAGTACATCACATCTATGTAATATCAAATCATAGAGTGGGAAGAAAATAAATTCAAGGAACATGATAAAGTATTATTTTATCAGAAATTTGTTATAGTTACTAAGACTGAGTTGTGTTCATTCACACATTTGGTTAATATAAATATATGGTCACTGGTTTTAATTGAAATGGATGAAAGAACCTATGTCTATATCTTTATTACAGACACTGCAATGAATTACTATAGGCAGTATCTTTGGGAAAGGATATACTGTTAAAGAAAATCTTATGCAAAAATTATTTTATATATATATATATATATCTTAAAAAGTTTCTTTCTTTTTTTGGAAGAAATAGAAATAGGGACTCCTGACAGAGTCTTGCCATACTGTAACAGGAGCCTGCTTTAGCTAACTGACTCCATCTTGTACTTTAGCCAGAATGACTCCAACTTGTTAAGCAACTTATTTTTCTCTTTCTCGCCAGTTTGATTGTGCCCTTTGTTTGAAATCTTAGATATTCCAAAGAGAAAAAGGTCACAGACAGTACACTTGAAGCTCAAAACAATGAGGACTGTTCTACCCTCCAGAGAACTGGAGCTTCTGTTTGAAGCTTGTTGTATCCCCCAACTAAAATTAAACCTGACCCATGCTTTTCTGTACATTGCCAATAGCCCAAAGCCTCTTTCTTCCCTTAAAAAGCATCTGTAAGTTGACTGACCAGCAGTGTGGCCATGCTGTAATTAATTCTCCTTTCCTCTCTTACCAACAATGTTGGTTCCCTGTGTTTTGTGTAAAGATGAGTATTCGGACTTTTTGTTTGTTTGTTTGTTTCTCTCTTTTTTTAAAAAAATAATTATTTATTTAGGTTTATTTATTCATTCATTTTTATTTTTTAAAATTTGACCAGGGAGGGATACAGAGAGAGAGAGAGAGAAAGTGAGAAAGCAAGCCACCAGTCCAGGACTTGAATTATGGTTGGCATGTGAGAGTGTCCAGTGCCTCAACCACCATGTCACCCTGGTCCCCTAAGGATTTATACTTTCTTTGAGTGTAGGACCCCTCATCTGACAAAAACACAGCAGTCCTCTCCACAACCTTCCATCCAGCTTGGATCACACACAAGATGAGGGCATGCTGATACTCTCAGGTCGTTCCAGGATTTGAACTCCAGCCTCATGTAGCATTGGTGTCACAGTGGCACCCTATCACCAGAGCTGCCAGAGATGGGCATTTACTGCATATCTTTATACCATTTCTGTTCTCGATCATTATTCATCTATCTTAACAACACTTGGTAAAAGTAGAAGCATCACACATTTCCTTTCCTTGTGTATCCCATCATATGACCACTGGGCACTCTCAATCATTGCTGAACATTTCGGTACTGTGCTCACCTTCCCTGTCTCTTGCAATACCTCTGTCATTTTGGGTGACTTCAATATTCACTAATCAAATATTTTGCTTTGGGGACATAGCCAACTTGTATATTTCTTTCCAGTTGAACAATCTGTATCCATAGCTGTATATTGGATTTTGTCAAATTCTTCAGAACCACTTTACTCTGAATGATTTAAATCAACTTGAATCTTACACAAAGATCTCATTTCCACTGCACATATTCTATCTCATATGCTCCCTTCTTTAAATTACCCTGGCTAATCAATTTGACTTAAGAAGTTCATTTTATTGAATACTATGTTCCAGATTTCTCAAACTTCTCTCATATTTACTTTCTCCTAATTTTTCGCCATTGTTTTTAATTTTAATTGTCTTCTTGTCCTATCTTCAGAATACTTTCTTGCCCCCATGTATGGCCAAGTTCCAACCATAGATAAGGGCAACAGTTTGTCTTTTCCAAACCTATCCTATATTTGAGCCAGTAGAAAACTATTATTTATAACCTAAACTCTACTTTCAATACTTATTGGTAATCAACATTACTGTATATTTCTAATTACCTTTTGTTCTCCATTTTTGAAGTATCTGGATTAACAACACTTCCCCCCAACCCATTGCTCATCCTGCTGTCTTCATCTTTCTTGGCAACTAATTTGTTTAAAATCCCTTAAAGAAATTACAAGCTAAAGAACTTCCTCAGCTCTCACAAGAAACATAAATTTACTTATGTTCATTGCAGTCTTTTACCTTTTCCATTCTACAATATTTTATTATTTTTAAGAGAGAGTTTTACTATAGAGTTGTGTGTGTTTGCCTAGAGGAAGAGAGAGAGACAGAAAGATAGAAAAAGAGAAATCACCCCACAGGGGCATGGCTATGCCACAAACACTTTTCTTCCATATTTTTCTTGGGATTTTGGGCATGCACACATGTTCACCTACTGTGAGTTTCAAACCGCTGGGTCCAAGACACAAACCACGGCTGACTACGTGGGAGCCCAGTGGCATAACCACTATGCCATTTGTTGGTTCCATCCATTCTACAATGTTTTATAAAGGAAGCCAGAGAAGTATAGTACAGAGTTCACAGTGAGACTTATAAATTTAAATCTACCTATAGTTCTATGTGTAATTGTATAGCATGTTTATTTAATCATCTGGAACCCAGTTTTCATATTGAAAATGGGAATGATGCCATGTGTACCTTACTGGATTGGTGCATATATTAAGAATAATGCACACTGATGTTAATAACAGAGTAAAGAAGAGAAAAAGATATATTCATTCTGATAGATTCAACAAAACAATTTGAAAAAAAATCAACTCTAAGTTATTATTTTTTAAAAATCTTAGCAAATTAGAAGGGCATTTACTTGATTTGAAAGAAAAGGCAATTATGGAAAAATTAGAGGTAGAAAATTGCTTAACTGTGAAATACTAAATTCTTTTTCTAAGATCAACAGCAAGGTAAGAAAGTTTACACCACTTTTATTCAGAATTATATTGGAGGTCAAAGTCAGTACAATATACAAGAAAACAGAAGTAAAATACATAATTTTTTAGAGGGTAAATGAATGCACCAAAAAGAAACAGAGAGGAATGGAGGGAAA